>NW_024097730.1:0-5687 GCF_016545835.1 Crotalus tigris
CTCCAATTTCAATCCAATCAGAAACGTTTCTACCAATCCATCAATGGAGAAACTGCAATGAATCAGTCAGTACCTGACAAGGAAGAAACAGTGCAGTTCTGGAAGTAGATATGGGATAACCCAAAGAAATACAACAAGGATGCGGCTTGGTTAAAAGAGGTGGATGCAAATAAAACAGAAGTTGAAATGAAAGAACTATTAATAACAACAAAAATGGTAGAAAAAAGAGCAAAGAAAATCAAAAATTGGTCAGCACCAGGTGAAGATGAACTGCATGGGTTTTGGTTGAAACATCTAACTGTTATACACCCACTCATTGCTCAGAGCCAAACAGTTCTATTACAATATATCTACAGGAGGAGTAATATTGAAAGTGGGGCTAACAACTGGGAATAACCTACCTAATAATGAAAAATACCCATCAAAAGTGGGTCAATGGGAGAAAAACACTAGGTTAACTACCGGTGCATTACCTGCTTTAGCGCAAGCTAACTTTCAAATTACTAACTGGTGTGGTAGCTGATGCAGTACAACAGCATCTAGTTGAAAACTATCTCTTTCCACCTGAGCAGAAAGGAAACCGCCCCAATAGCAGAGGAACAAAAGATCAACTCCTAATAGACAAAATGATCTTGGGAAACTGCAAGAGAAGGAAGACCAACCTGAATGTGGCATGGATTGACTACAAAAAGGCATTTGACTCTCTGCCACATGATTGGATAATAAAATGCCTAGAAATAACAGGAGTCAGTAGAAACATCAGAAAATTTGTGCAAAGATCGATGGCACAATGGAAGACACAGTTGCAGATCAATGGTGAGAGGCTGGGAGAGGTTAATATCAAGAGAGGAATATTTCAAGGAGATTCATTATCATCATTACTATTTGTTATTGCACTGTTTCCTCTGTCAACAATACTGAATAACTCAGGACATGGCTATCAAACATCAAAAACATCTGCCAGACTATCCCACCTCCTTTATATGGCTGATCTGAAGCTGTATGGAAAAACATCATCTGAAATAGAATCGCTGCTCAACACTGTCCGTATATAATAGGGACGTCTGAAGATATTGTAATCGGAGTTTGGCTATAGGACAAATGTGGCGGCACAACGTAACTATGCAAACCAGGAATAAATAATGAAAACTGTAAAGGAATCAGATGCCCCATGAAAGATAACATTAAGAGTCTGGATTGAGAGAAGAGAGGCTGACATAATACGTGGTATCCTTCAAGCTGACAAACATCAAGCACTACTGAAGTCAAAGGAAAATGATTAGTAGGTGAATTACATCAAGAGAGTTGAAGAAGATCTTAAAATCTCAAACTCAGTATGGTAGGATAATACGCATAAAAGGCTAATTCAAGCCACCTGCGGGCAAATGCCATGTCATTAGAGTATCTACTAGCTGGAATATGGACTGGACTGCAGGGTAACAAGAAGCTAAAAGCAATGGATGAGGCAGACCACGAAAAATATATGACAATGAATCACGCCCTTCATCCACGCAGTGACATTGACAGACTTTATCTTCCAAGGCAAATAGGTGGGCGTGGAATGCTTCAAGTACATCAGATGGTTGAAGAAGAAAAAATGGCTTTGGAAGAATATCTGAAGAACAATGATGAAGATGCACTGAAATTAGTATATCAGGAAGGCTTACTGACTACTGGAAAGACCAAACTGGCCTACAAGAAAGACCAAATGAAGAACAGAATAGAGGCATAGGAAGACAAAGCACTACATGGCCAATACATGAAAAAAATAGCTGGGAAAGCAGATAATAATAAAACCTGTCAATGGCTAAGAGCAGGAAAATTGAAGAAAGAGACCGAGGGACTAATTCTGGCTGCACAAGACCAAGCCTTAAGGACTGTACTACAATCAAAATGTGAGAAGACACACAGACAGTAGTGCCCGCCTATCAAAGAGCGAGAAACAGTGACCACTTGGTAAGCTTTGCAGAAAGTGCCAGACTGTTACAACAGCGACATGACAAAGTAGCAGCAATGGTGCATTGAAGATCTGCAAAAAATATCATTTGCCTGTAAGCAAAAACTGGTGGGATCATAAAATAGAGAAAGTCATAGAAAATGATAAAATTAAACTGCTCTGGGACTTCAGAATTCAAACAGACAAGCACCTGCAACATAACATCCCAGACTTAACAATTGTCGATAAGAAAGACAAAAAAGTTTGGATAGTGGATGTGGCAGTGCCTGGAGATAGCAGAATAGAAGAGAAAGACCTGGAGAAGATAACAAAATACAAAGACCTACAAATAGAAATAGAAAGACTGTGGCAAAAGCAAGCAAGGGTAGTACCAATAGTCATAGGCTCCTTGGGTGCAATTCCAAAACAACTGGAGCACCACTTGAACACCATTGGCATTTGACATTGCTATTAGTCAATTGCAAAAGGCGGCCTTTATTAGGAACTATCTTCCATCCTGCGACGATACCTGTAATACCATCAACTCTACACTGCCTATCCCAGGGGTCCCAGTCCGCATGTGTAGGACTCGATGTTAGACAAAATGCAAATCCAGTCTGAACATCTTGCTGACTGTGCGATGATTATATATAAATATAATACCCCCATGAGCCCTACCTTACGTGGTTGTGGGGCTGTGTACTCTGGAAGTGAGACTATTCAAGGTTTCACCTCTGGACGGTCTCATCAAGGAGTCGAACAAAAGTGTCTCTCCCCATAAAAATTGTGAGACGTAAATTGCAGAATGCCTACCCGGCTCGGACGTCAGCCCAGGTTAACGGTCACACTGCCCGGTAGATATTGGAGTTCCTGGATATCTGGTGAAAAATGGATTACAGGACTCAGGACTGTTGGCTGAGCAACCAGGGCCAGCAGCTGCAGAACTACTGGAAGAAAAGGTGTTTACCCTTCGCAGATACACAGTGATGGAAAACAAAGAAATAATGATCTGTTACTACAGATCAAGTCCAACAAGACGAGGATATCTAAAACGAATGCACGAATTCTGGAAAGACCAACATCCAGAATCAGAAATAACAGAACAGAGACTAGCAGATCAACGCCGATTTATAACACGAAATAAAGTATTTACAGAACAGAATTGGACGAACTGCAAAGGTTTACCCAGGGCAAAGAATCAAAGCCTTACAAAGTATTAAGAATGTAGAGTCAAACCAAGGGGGATTTGCAGTGCAGGAAAATCAGCCGAGATATACAACTGGGTTCTCATTTGGAACCCGTCACCTCTTCCTCAGAGAACAAAACCCTCTAACTAGAAATAAGAATTGAAAACAAAGAATAACTGAGCACTAGAACAGCCCAAAAAAACGGATAAGGCTACCTGCATTGAGCTTGTTCCAAAGAACAGCTACACAGCATTAAATATGCCATATATTGCAAATATCAGTATAAGCCCCATTCCTGCAAGAAACAAACCAACTAATGTACAGCACAGCTGCATTATAACAGAATACCTGGGATGCAAAATCAACAAAGAGAAAACAAACAAACAGTGCACCAGAAAATGGAAGGTTAGACTAGAAAATAAGATCAGCAAGCTAAGATCACATGCAAGCAAGCTAGAACAGATGAAAGAAAAGAAGCTGAAGAACGAGAAGACCAAAGAATACCTAATCAAGAAATACCACTTAGAAACAAGGAAGATCAAGGAAGCACTGGAAATAATAAAGCAGCAAATAACAGCTATAGCCAGGAAAATCAGTAGATATGAAGCTCGAATTGCAAACTATAGCAGAACCTCCCATTTCAATCCAATCAGAAACGTTTCTACCAATCCATCATGGAGAAACTGCAATGAATCAGTCAGTACCTGACAAGGAAGAAACAGTGCAGTTCTGGAAGCAGGTATGGGATAACCCAAAGAAATACAACAAGGATGCGGCTTGGTTAAAAGAGGTGGATGCAAATAAAACAGAATTTGAAATGAAAGAACTAGTAATAACAACAAAAATGGTAGAAAAAAGAGCAAAGAAAATCAAAAATTGGTCAGCACCAGGTGAAGATGAACTGCATGGGTTTTGGTTGAAACATCTAACTGTTATACACCCACTCATTGCCAAACAGTTCAACAATATATTACAAGGAGGAGAAATTGAAAAGTGGCTAACAACTGGGAAAACCTACCTAATAATGAAAAATCCAGCAAAAGGGGCAACACCAGGTAGCTACAGGCCAATTACCTGCTTACCAACAACTTTCAAATTACTAACTGGTGTAGTAGCTGATGCAGTGCAACAGCATCTAGTTGAAAACAATCTCTTTCCACCTGATCAGAAAGGAAACCGCCCCAATAGCAGAGGAACAAAAGATCAACTCCTAATAGACAAAATGATCTTGGAAAACTGCAAGAGAAGGAAGACCAACCTGAATGTGGCATGGATTGACTACAAAAAGGCATTTGACTCTCTGTCACATGACTGGATAATCAAGTGCCTAGAAATAACAGGAGTCAGTAGAAACATCAGAAAATTTGTGCAAAGATCAATGGCACAATGGAAGACACAGTTGCAGATCAATGGTGAGAGACTGGGAGAGGTTAATATCAAGAGAGAATATTTCAAGGAGATTCATTGTCACCATTACTATTTGTTATTGCACTGTTTCCTCTGTCAACAATACTGAATAACTCAGGACATGGCTATCAAACATCAAAAACATCTGCCAGACTATCCCACCTCCTTTATATGGATGATCTGAAGCTTTATGGAAAAACATCATCTGAAATAGAATCGCTGCTCAACACTGTCCGTATATATAGCCAAGATATTGTAATGGAGTTTGGCTTGGACAAATGTGCCACACTTACTATCAAACAAGGAAAAATAGTGAAAACTGAAGGAATCAAGATGACCCACGAAAATAACATTAAGAGTCTGGATGAGGAAGATTACTACAAATACTTGGGTATCCTTCAAGCTGACAACATCAAGCACACTGAAGTCAAGAAAAAGATTAGAGATGAATACATCAAGAGAGTGAAGAAGATCTTAAAGTCCAAACTCAATGGAGAAAATACCATAAAGGCAATCAACACCTGGGCAATCCCAGTCATTAGGTACACAGCTGGAATATTGGACTGGACTCAAGCAGAACTAAAAGCAATGGATAGGCAGACCAGAAAAATAATGACAATGAATCATGCCCTTCATCCACGCAGTGACATTGATAGACTTTATCTACCAAGGCAAATAGGTGGGCGTGGAATGCTACAAGTACATCAGAGAGTTGAAGAAGAAAAAATGGCTTTGGAAGAATATCTGAAGAACAATGATGAAGATGCACTGAAATTAGTATATCAGGAAGGCTTACTAACTACTGGAGAGACCAAACTGGCCTTCAAGAAAGACCAAATGAAGAACCAAATAGAGGCATGGGAAGACAAAGCACTACATGGCCAATACATGAAAAAAATAGCTGGGAAAGCAGATAATAATAAAACCTGGCAATGGCTAAGAGCATGAAAATTGAAGAAAGAGACCGAGGGATTAATTCTGGCTGCACAAGACCAAGCCTTAAGGACAAATGCATACAAAGTCAAAATTGAGAAGACAGCAACAGACAGTAAGTGCCGCCTATGCAAAGAAGCTGAAGAAACAGTGGACCACTTGTAAGCTGTTGCAAGAAGATTGCACAAACTGATTACAAGCAGCGGCATGACAAAGTAGCAACA
>NW_024097731.1:0-50000 GCF_016545835.1 Crotalus tigris
TATATAGATAAATGTGTGTGTGTATGTGTGTTTACATAAACACACATACACACATTATTGTGTTTCAAGTTCTCAATTTTGTAGCTCTAAAAAACAATTGCCTAGGATCAGTATTAAAGGGGGATAATAATCTAAAACCTTTCTCTCTTTTATGAGATGCTAAGGAAATATAATTCAGATTTTACTCTTGATCCTCCTTGCTCTAAATACTGGAACCACTATATACATAACAACTACCAAGCTCAGGTTTGATTGTAGAAGTATCTACAAATATGCAATATCAGGATGAGAAAATGCTATTATTTCATAGAAAGAATAAGTAATATGCTGTCTTTTTATAAATATTAACCCCATTTTCAGTACAAATGTTAAATTTTAAGACGGTAACCTATTGCAACACAAAAACACTACAGAAATATTTTTTCATTACAGCAACTTAACTGTTGGGTTTTGATTCTTTGACAACATTAAACCTGCTGCTGTACAATTTTCTCATTTGTGATCACTGCAGCTTTGACTGTGCAAATAATAAGTGTAACATGCTAAATTATCTGAGAAAGACGAATGCCATGAACAGAGATGATATATTTATTTTGAGTTTATTTAAATAATTGAAAAAAGTCCTGTGAAAAACAGGTCCTTCAATTTGAAACAAAGAAGGAAAGTGAAGAAAAGAATGTTACATTAATAAAGATAATATCTGAAATCTATATATCTGGACAGTCTTCAACACTTATATAAATCAAAAACTCTTCCAATGCCTCACAGGTACTGAGATATTTCAAAGCAAAAAAGTTTATGAAATTTGTCACAGGCGCAGACAGAATGCTATAAAAGAGATATATAACCTAATTAATTACTATTGGGGCCTAAGTCTTATTTAGTTCAATGGAATTTACTCATTAAATGACCATAGGATTGTAATATTCATGTATTCAAAAAATATGAACTAGGTCTCACTAAAAAATACATTATAAAATGATTAAATTGGAAGAAAATGTAATAGAAGGAAGAAGTTTTCAGTTCCTCTGAACTTTTCTTTCTGTTTTTCTTGTAAATTCTACTGCCACCTGGTTTATTCAATTTAATTTAAGCCATATAAGAACAGAGATATGTAGGCATATACAATATATATATTTAATAGTAATATGTCAAAATCAAATTTATCCAAGTACAAAGTACAACTTCTACATAAGTAGAACTTTTCAACATCTAAAGGAGAAATTGTATTGGGTTATGTAT
This sequence comes from Crotalus tigris, assembly GCF_016545835.1. Classification (NCBI taxonomy): domain Eukaryota; kingdom Metazoa; phylum Chordata; class Lepidosauria; order Squamata; family Viperidae; genus Crotalus; species Crotalus tigris. The sequence goes on from NW_024097731.1 coordinate 1,243, forward strand.
AACAAAAATTACATAAGATTTGCCCACATCTTTACATTTTGGAGGTTGGTAGGAGGTTGCATTTGATGGCATATAGAATCCTTCAAGTTCCATCATTTTATGATATTCATTTATTATCTGCATTACTGCATTCTGGGCCAAATATAGTTCCTGAACCATTTTCAAGGCTACCTGATACACTGTGTGGCATTAGCCAACACTAACGTTCCCCATTATGGTCCAATCTATCTCAGGACTGTCTCTCCAAGTATGGGTGCATGTAATTTATCAGATTATAATGGAACCTTGCAGGATCCCTTGGAAAAATCAAGCAAGTCTCCCAATCGTATGATAATAGCTAGTAATGTATGAGTAAAACTACTATAAAGTGATGCCTCCTGCCTGTCTTCACCTCTTTAAGCATTCCAAAAAGATAATATAGTCAAAAGTGTGGGAAAAAACCCTGAGACATCAAGGAATATAAAGAGACTTAATGTTTCCTGATTTCTCTACCTATCTTGATCATTCATCTGACAACCAAGACAAACTACATTCCAAATCCAGGTCAGACATAGGAGCATCAAGTGGCCATTTCTTCTTCCCCCCTTTGTTTGACGAGAACTATTGGAATGACTATTTTTGCCACACTAACTTTTCTTCTTGACTGACCTCTGCCTTATCAAAAGCTAGCCATGCCTTGCCTCAGGATATTCTATTCTATTTGTTCTCTTTGCTCGAAGTTCAGTCTCACTGCCTTTTTAAAATGCTGTCAAATATTTCATTTTTACTATTATTATTATAGTTCGTTATACAGTCAGCCACATTTTTAGACTAGATTTGGCGTTTTTATCAACCCATCAAGTCCTTCCAAGGACCTGGGATATTCCACATATGGAATATTATTATTATTTATTAAATTTATTTGCCACCCATCTGGTCCTGAGGCAACTCTGAGTGGCTTACAAACATTAAAACAAGAAACATTAAAAAGATAAAACAGTAGTAACAATAGTCGTAATTGTAATAAAATGTATAATCAAAAGTTTTTTTAAAAAAGGGGAGAAGAAGCACAAAGAATACAGGGAGAAGTGGGGTCTTCTCTCAATCTACTAACCACCTCCAGAATGATACCCCCCTGTTGGACCGCCAGGCCTAATGGCAGAGACAGGTCTTCAGGCCCCTAACTGAAGGTCAGGAGGGTTGATGCAGATCTACCTCAAGGAATATGATATTCCAAAGGGTAGGAGCTACATACATGTCAGTTCTGCCCAGAAAAGTTGATGATCTTCAAATGGTTGGAGATTGTACACCATAACTAGTGATCAGAGCAAATTCTGGAAAAGATGGATACCCCTGGGCCATATCTTTGTAAATGCATATGGTCTTACTATAATGGAATAATTAATCTCTTTATGGAATATAATGACATATTTAACATCCTAATTTACCAGCTGAAAATTCAATAAATGCATCAGGCAAAAGCAGATATTCTTTATCAAACCCTGGATGGGAGGAAATACATCTCTTCTGGATTTGAAAGTTCAGCAATAGTTCAGTTGAGTAAACATCAATCATGTTACCTTTCTGGACCATCTACAAGGCTTGGGATGAAAAGTACTGTTTGGTACTGATTCTCTGCCTTCCACAGATTATCAATTATTTGCAGGGAAGAGAGGCCAGCCCAGTAAGGACTGATAGAGTTCAGTCCCCTCAACCTTATTTTTCCACCAATTATATAAAACCTGTAATCTGAGAATAATCTGAGATAGATTTTTCCTCTGTTCAAGAGCAGGTATCATCAATACGCCAACAATCCCCATTTACACACTGCTACCCAGGGAAGGCCAGAGATATCATTAACATCTTGGCCCAGTGTCTGGAGGCTATGAAAAGCTGGATGGGATGAAAGAATGAATGTCATTCCAACAAGACATAGTTCCTAATTATCCAGAAACCACCCTTTTGTCTGATTTTCACTTTAGAGTAGTTTTATTTTCCCAAATGGGCGAATCTGCAATTTGGGACTCATTCTGAACTCATGGCTACTGCTAGATTTGCTGATAGAGGCCATGGCTAATTGGACCTTTAGCCATATTCATTACACAGATCCTTTGTCACAACTGGATTAAATTGATACCACTAACTATTTTATGTTGATTTTATTTCATTGTGATATAGTAATTATTTTATAGTTGTATATTTGCCACGTCTTACTGCATTTGTAGATTGTCATGTATCATTTAGATTCAGTGGTATGTAAGCATCAATCAAACTGTCATATATATAAAACCACTCACTCTGAGCAATTCTAGGCAACACACAAAAATAAGGAGAGAATATGAAATCAAGCCAAGGAACAAAGAAGAAATATTAACCCTGAGGGAAAAAAAATCACATTTGTCCAACACAATTGCATCTTAAAATGTCACTGCTCACTCTAGACCAAAGTCTAAAAAGAGTCGATTTATTCATCTAAAGGGGAGCACGGTGGGGCCATTTGAATCTGTGGGTGGATACTATTTCAGAGGGCAGATCCCATTCTCAAGACCATCAGATGGGTCTATATGCACTGCTTTGCCGATGGGAAATTCTTCTTCAAACATCTGTGCACTTGCAAAGCTGGGCAGTCTGGAGCTAACAAGAATGTTTTCCTCTTCTGCTCATACAGAGAAAGCAAACTTCTCCTACTACTCACCAGGTAACCAAAATGTACAGATCAATTGTATGTCTTCCTCATACTCCCTGACTCCAAGCCCCTCATATTATACAATGTTGCCAAACAATGTTGCCAAATTCTGCATTGCAACATACAAAATTTGCCAGATACTGTGTTACTGAATCTCCGTTTAGATAGCACCATACATTATCTCACTATATTATATTGAACAGCTGTATTTTAATTAAAATGTTAATTTTAGTTATCCCTATAGGATTCCACAGACTTTAGTCTTATAACAGCTTATCACATTTTTTTTTCTTCCGTTCATTCTAGTCCATTCTCAAAGACTCCCTGCAGTTTCCTTGATAAGATTTTGGGAGTGGTTTATCTGTGCCTATTTCCTAGGCCGACAGAGAGTGACTTGCCCAAGGTCACCCAGATGACTTTTGTGGCCTAAGGCAGAAATAGAACTCACAGCCTCCTGGTTTCTAGCTTGATGACTTAACCACTACACCAAACAGGCTCTCTTATAACATTTACTTTCCATTCTTTAACTCTACAATCACACTTTTTTATGCACAGATTGTTAAGCTGTAGTTAGTTCCAAAACTTCTGTGTTTTTGTTTTATGCTGGTCAGAGACCAAAATAAAGATATTATATTGTACTGTATTGAAATATATTTGATTCCATTAAAAATTGTGTACCATGAATCCCAATTTCAATGACAATTAGTCATAAAAGAACACTAGCAACATAACTTTTAAATTCCGAATTCAAACCTTGAAATATAATGGACAATGCTTTCATTTATGCACATTTAAACACTATTCATGTCTGTTTGTGAGCTTCAACTGGCAAAAGGTGCCTCATAGGGTAACAATCAAAGTTATGTGATTTCTGGCTTAGCTGGTCCCAATAGTGGTAATTAAGAAAGAAGCACAGATTTAATAATGCATGACACTGTGTATTATTATAAGTCTATTAATATTATCATTAATAGTGCATTTTTACACAGCTTGCTTTTAAGGGGGTTTTGCATAAAAAAACTGAAATTACTCATTTATCTAGATCAGGGGTTAATCAGACACTCTAAAAATACTGTGTTGAAAAAAAATGTTACTGTTTTTTGTTAGTTGAAGAAGGTTGTCCTAAAATATCCCATTTTCAGAAGTGAGTGGTTGGAAAGATCTATCAAGAGATAAAAATATGTCTGCAGTGTTTCTTTATTATTTCTCCCTAAACTGGTAGAAGGGCCAACTTAGAAGATTATGATGTTGTTTGAACCTTTATAGACCTCAAGGATGTCATGGTTCCGACAGATGAAACCCTTCAAAAGAACTTCGAGGCATTGTTCTCCTTAAAGAATCTTTTATTCAGGAAACAAAGTATTGACACTACATAGTTGAACCCAAAAACTAAATTCCCCTCCCCTGGATACAAAGTACAATTCCCACCCCCAATATACAGTCATAAATCACATTCCCCAATTAGCTTGAAGCACAGATTTTCTCCCCAGCTCTCCAGCCCGCCAAAACATTATCAGCTCTGGACCCAGTTTATCCTTGGATTCCCACGGCGGAGTTATTATTATTATGACTAACTGAACTCTCATTTCAATCTCCCCTCCCAGCACCAACCAATTCTAAAAGCATAAAGAAAATGGCTGCATTTTCATCTATTGTCAAAGCAAGAACATCCGATGTTAGCAGCGTTGACAAAGGACTTTTATTTCAGAACCCATCTAATGGGGAGGGAACTAATCATGAACATCATATCTTACCACTTGTCCAATATTTTCATTGCATAGTACAAGTATCTTGAAAGCCATCAGAAATAGGGAAACTTGACTAAATATTCCTGTTTACAGAGTTTGTACCTGCTGGCTGCTATTGTCATCACTGTTATCTCATTTGGGGCTTTTGGTTTTTGTGGGTGTATATGTGTGTGCCAGAGAGGGAGGACTCAGGGTCATTTTCAGTCTTCAGGAACATTTTGAAGACAGCACTTGTAAAACTGATTGGGTCATACTAAAAATACATAGGATATCCATTGTCAACACAATTTTGATGTATAGATTAGATAGAGATATGATACATCAAATAATAACTAGTATGCTTTTAAATTTAATGATAGACTTCAATGCATATTTAACATCATATTCTTTCTCTAATGAACTACATACTTGCAACATAAAATAATTATCTATACTTAATTTACAAGTGACTACTTTTCCCTAATCTCATCCAAAGATAATAATCAACTTAGTGGAGCATAGAATAATTATTGTCTGCTGTAGTACTTAAAAATTATCCCTTGCTTTCCAATCATTTAAATTAATTCTGTCAGAAATTCAACTTCTAACAATATTATGAGTCCTTCTATCAGCTGCAATTATTATTGGATATTACAGCATCCAAGCCAGAGAGTCCCCTAGAATTAGTACCCAAGAACTCTATGCATCTGAATCTCCAGCATGGGGCTGGTTCGTGTCAAAGTACCTGGCAACATGACACCTTCAGGCCCTTTTTTTTAAAAAAAAAAATTCTTTAATAAAATAATAAGTAGATGCTAGCATGTTATAAACAGTCATATTCAACTTTTGGCTTGAGTCAAGAGGAATTGTCTTGGGCAACACATTATTTTCAAGTATGCTTCTGAGACTCATTCTCCAAAATCAAATAGCGATAACTGCTACTCACTCCTTTATTTGGAAGTGTGCCCTCTTTCCAGAGAATAAGAGCAAAGATTAGCTGAGATAGCATCTTGAGAGGTTTGAGGGATGATTAGGAACAATCTAGTTAGTTTAGATCAGGGGTCTTCAAACTTGGCCCTTTTATGACTTGTAGACTTTAACTCCCAGGATTCTTCAGCCAGACACGCTGGCTGAGGAATTCTGGGAGTTGAAGTCCACAAGTCATAAAAAGGCCAAGTTTGAAGACCTCTGCTACTGAAGGAAGCTTGGAATAACAAAGAAAGACTGAAGAATTAAGGCAACTGCTATCTGTGTCACGTATCAGCATGTATGCTGCTGTTGCTGCTGATGATGATTTTTTTATGGTGAATTGCAACCCCCAAATTTTAATGCACAAAAGGCAACATTTCTCTACAGGTGGTATATATAAAAGCCCACAATACCATTGGATTAATTTATAGTTATGCACCCCCAAAAGTTTTATGAAGGTTGCAGCTATTCTCCCCCTTCCTCCCTGGATAATTACTGCCAGAATACATACCGGATGTGACTGAATTTTGACTATAAAAAAAATAGGAGCATCAATTTTCATTAGCAGTGCAAATAGTTCTCTCCCTGACCCTTTAATTTTCTGCCAGTCAGAAGAATATTATCTACAGTATCATACTGAAGGGTAGGATAAAGTTATGTTAATGTATTTTGAAACTGCATTGACTTCAACAGCAGAAATAAGCATAAACTTAAATCTTCCATGCTGACAACAATACTGCAAATCTGGTTGAATTATGTCCTTTATTTCAATACATTGTATCTATCCTATGTATGAATCTGTCAATTTTATTTTGTTTATAAACTTACGTAAATCAATTATTCCATATTGATATATTAAGGAAAAGTTGAAAATTTTAATTACTATTGAAACGGTATTATTTCTAAGAAATTTGCATGAATTTATAATAAAGGTTTAAATGTCCATGTATGTATTTGCATGTACATGCATGCACATAATAGCAATAAATAATCTTTGGTAAGATATGATATTAATTTAGTGTGATATTCAATGAAATCAGTACTGAAGGACTGAATTACATTTTGAATAAATAAACTGATGAACCATTTGACAAAATGATGACCTAACCTATAATGAAACGAAACAAATGATTATTAAAGGTAACACATAATGAGAAAAGCAGAATATGCTAGCATTTGTAAGAAATGAAATCATGATTTAAACACTCACTCGATAAAAACACAGCTCAACTACAAAACAACTCAATAATGATTAAAATATTATACAATACATCTGTCTCATAATCATAAAGTTATAATTTTTATAATTATAAAATTAATATGAAAACTACTGCTAATATCCCTAAATTGTAATTAATTCAGAGAAAATTAATGTTATGTATCCCACAGCAGATTTCATTTTGCATTAGGAAATATGCTTTCTGACACCAGTATCTTCTTTGAGATTACAAATAATAGATGTAGTGCTGTAAAGCAATGCGAACATGATTAAATAGACAAGTAAAGGTGAAAAACAAATTAGTGTATGGGTGTGGCAAAAACCTAGTGAAACAAGCAAAAACAATCAAATCTCTGATGTTTGGAATTAGATGAAATGTTACATAGACAGACTTGCATATCTGTAACAGCATTTTATTTTGTTCTCTTTCTCCAATCCTCTGCAGTATATTTGAAAAATATATTGGAGACTGCCAAAGAAAGGAATGCACTCCTCTTCCCCTCCCCCTATTTTTTGTCAAAGAAATAACAATATCAGGTAAAATATTTCCCAGCTTGGGGCCTTACAGAAGTGTGGACTTCAATTCTTAGAATTCCCCAACCAAGTTAGCCATGGCTAAGAACCTTTGGAGTTGCAATTCAAACATTCACATTGATAAAGGCTATAATCGGTGAAGATGCAGTGGAATCTTCACTCAAAAAGAAGCAATATATGTACACGTCCCAGTTTTTTTCACATTCAACTTGTGATCCTTGTTTAAAGTGAAAAAATATTAATTACAACAATATAAGGTAGGTTATGACTGTCATTTTTAAAAGCTCAAAAGCTGATGCTAAGAAATTGCAAAGTCAACCCAAAGATAACTCATAACCAGCACTTAACTTCCATTACTACTTTAGTAGGAGTACAGCCATGTTAGTCTATGATGGCAAAAGGTCAGGAGTGTATTGTGAGCTCACAAAAGCTTAAGCCTTTTAGTTGGAAAAGGTGATAACAGAGTCCTGATATATTATTTTTGGTATTCCTTACACCAACATGTATTTTAACCATATCCCAGCAAAAAAACTTCAGTAATCAACAACAGTATAAAAGAATAATGTAAATGAATCTATTAATCACTTGCACAGATGTCTGCTTAAAGATTATTTATATATTAAATTTATACAACTCCCAACTCATTTTGCAAACCGACTCTTTTGATTAGTGTCAAAATAGTGAACAGGGCTTCAAAAACGGAATATCCCTTTTGTAGTTTCTGAATTGCAATTTGGAATATGACAGTGAAGAGCAACCTCTCTGAATCTCTTTTTGAATCAAAACTGAGAAAAATCAACACTGCCATTTTCCATCTTTTTGAAGTAGGAAATGCAGCAAAACAATCATGCAAGTCAGTTTATTCTGGCTTTTTAAAAGATCCAGCTACTCACCTATGTTAAATTTAGGGGTTTCCTTTTTCAGAAATGTTTCTTGGAAAACTACATGGGCCTACCCATGTAGTCCTCAAGAATCAAGACTGATACAAAGGCAAAAAGAAAATCAGATACTAATTCTAATTATTACTGGGAAATTTTCAATACTAATTCTTGTAAAAATATATAATGGGACAGCATCTTCCTGGAGACTCAAATGGCCCCAACATTTTTAGCATTTCAGTGGTTGAGTGCTATTGTTAATGTGTGTGCGTGTGTGTGTGTGTGTGTGTGTGTGTGTGTGTGTGTGTAATTATATGTTGCAGGTTTTTATGTGCTTTTAATTCTTGTAAGTCACTTGTATGAGAAAGGTAACTATTAAAACAAACATTTTTTTAAAAAAAATCTGTTCAATGATGTGTGATTCTTGAAGAGGCATGGACAGTCCCTACAGTTTTCTTGGCAAATTTTTTTTAGAAGTGGTTTGCCACTGCCTCCTTTCTAGGGTGAGGCAAAGTGACTGGTCCAAAGTCACCCAGTTGGCTTCCTACCCAAGCTGGGACTAGAATTTACGGTCTTCTGCTTGATATCTTAACCACTACATCAAACTGGCTCTCTAAAATAAACATACAAACAAATAAACAAACAAAGCCACATGGTCCCACTTAGAAATAGTTATTTTCAAGGTAAAGATTCTAGACTATAAAATAGATCATATAAAAAGATGATTGTCATATAAATTGTGTGCATAAAATTGACAAATAAATAACCATGTCTTTATGTAAAGCTAAACTTTTTAAAGCTAGACTGCTTATGCTAGTGGCTCTCAACCTGTGGTCCACAGACCGCTGGGGGGCCGCGATGTTGTCACAGGAGGTTCACGAAGCCTTGAAGAAATGTTATGATTTAAATCTTGAGTTAAGTCTTAGGGTCCGTGGTCATGGTCCGTGGCTACAAAAGGTACCGTATTTTCTGGCGTATAAGATGACTTTCTAAAACACACAAATCGGCGCCGAAGTTGGGGGGTCATCTTATACGCCGAGTTGTCCTATGCGCCAGAAAATACGGTATATAAAGGGGTCCGTGGTGAAGAAAAGTTTGAGAACCACTGGCTTATCTAATAAAGCTCCACATTTTCAGTCTATTGTACATATTGCCATCTTAAAGGTGGTGTCTAGACTTAATGTTGCAAATGTGACTAATTTTGAAAATTTATACAGTTCCAGACTCAAGCAAGCAAGCTGAAAGTGGCTGAATATTTAAGAACATTGTTAATAAGATGTTTGGCCAAATATTAATGTTGTTTTAATGTTCAACTTCTTTTAATTAAGAACTTAAAAGAAGGTCACATAAACAACTTTTACAACAGTTGGTGACTCAGTTATCAAAAACTGTATCAGGATTTCCTAAATGTGATTGCATGAAAATGTTGTTGGTTGCTGTTAATTTAAATTTAACTATCTGCTCAGTGAATTCCTCCTTGGGAACATGTACTGCCATCTCAAGACTTTTTCACAACTCACATAGGTCAAACATAGGTCAGCCATAAAAAGCAGTTAAATGTGACTCACTGTCAAGATTAAATATATGATCCATTGTTTGTCACACATAACATTTTAGCATCTATAAACTGAATGAAGCATTTGGTTTCACTTCCCTATTTATAAAATTATTATCCAGCAAAGCCGATTATCTGAGCAGAAATAAGATGGCAAAATCTTTGAATTTTTAAAAAGCTGTTTTCAAGCTCGCAAATGAAATATATTGCAATCAATATGGTAATTCTCTACAATTGCCAGGGCATTGCAAGGAGTTAAGTATAATTTTATTTATATTCAAAAAGTTATCCAAATAGCACTTAGATCATATTGAAAACATACAGGTGCATGGGGCATTGGCTTTAATTCTAAGTATCCTTTTGGTGATTTAAATGCTTTTAATCCAGTGAATATTTCACCTAATAAATGGGAATATTTTTTTTTCATTCCCCTTCTAAGATTCATCATGCAATTCTCATTCTTTTCACAAATATTTTCCCAACTCTCTAGGGCCAATTTTTGGAGTTTTACATAAACCTGCCCCATGCCTTTTAACAGCAGGAGTAGCTGCATTCAAACATTGCTACTCTTGAACCAGTATGAAAATTATAGTTATTCTGAATGAAGAACACAAATTTTATGATTATGATTCTGCTCAAAATATCAACACTGTATGGTCTATTTTCTAATCTTATCTTACTTGTGAAAAAAATTATAATCTGAAATAAGTATCTGGAAAGAGGAGATGCTTCACTCATCCACCACAACTGGCAAGCTACATATTACAGTACCTCAAATCCAGATTTTTAAAAAATACTCTGGTCACTGCTCATATTTGCTCTTATTTCTTCTTTTGATTATTTCTAATTTACTGAATAATTAATATTTACTTTATATTCAGTACTCTTAAAGTTAAAAATACAATAATAAATCTACAATTTTCATATACTCCCATGACACGAACAAAACGTTTAAACATTATCTTTAAACAAAGAAGCAAAAATACCCATCCAGATCTTTTATACTCAATATTGTCACAGGATAGGAAGATATAAAGGGCACTGTTTTAGGTAGTGCTGTATTTGTTTAATGATCACATTAAGAAATGGATGACATATTCATATTATTAACCAAAGTCAAGGAAAATTAGAACAATGCATATTCAGTTTACTTTTTGCACATATCCCACGATCCTACATCAGAGTTAAGAAATTTGGCAGTTTTATTAATTACACTATAATAAGGGCTCTTGTAATCAGGGCTTTCTAACCACCTTTAATCTCTGGATTCAATTTTTATTTAATTTTAACTAGCACTAACAAGGACACTATAACTGATAACATCATCAGAGTACAGGAACCTCTGGAGCATGAAAACTGGGAAAAGACATAGCTTAGGTCAAGTATGGGTTTGGAAGGCTGATCTTTTCAAATTAGAAGATGATATTTCTGCAGGAAATATTTTCTCAGGTTCACCCACAGAAAACAAGGTATACTGTATATCAGGGAGCCTCTAAACCAGGGGTGTCAAACTCGCCACATCACGTGACGTGTCATGACGTATTGTGACTTTTTTCTCCTTGCCGGAGCTGGGGTGGGCGTGGTTTCCACATGACGCATCTGGCCCGTGACCCAGCAATTTGACACCCCTGCTGTAAACTGTGAGTGCTTGCCTTTTCCAATGTATTTCCAGATATGTATGTTATTTAATCTAGTTCAGCAGTGTGAGTTTGCAATAAAAAAAAGAGATGCACATGCTGATGATCGAGTTCCAAATGATTTTTGTTCGCAGTGCTGTGCATTATTTTTCACAAACTGATACATATCTATAGCCTATTGATCAGATTAAAGTACACCACTTCTGAGTGCTAAATATTCCTAAACAGATGTTTTTTTTCCCCTCAGGAGTTGTACTAGCTGGGTTCTAAGTATGCACAAAACAGAAAATACGGTACATTTTATTTTCATGTAGAAACCCTCACATTCTGGAAGTTCTGCTGAACTATTTCGAACCAGACACAGTTTGGCCCAAATAAAACTTTGCTACCTCTGCTCAGTTGCCACCATGAATGCCCTAGTGCAGCACATCCCCTTGGCCTACCTGCTCCCAGTGCCCTCCCTGTCTCTCCTCAGCTGCTTCTGAGGGCCTCTGCACTTGTTCCTTATTGCAGTAGTCTCTGCAGAAGGGAACCAGCTCCCAGTGTGGCACTTTTTATCTACTTTTTATCATATCTAACCAATCCATCTGCTTTTTTGTTATTTCAGTGCATTCCTGTCCCTCCTTGGCTTCCTCTTAATTACTGCCTATGATGTCTCAGTGGGGCAGATCTCACTGGCCTTACCATTCTGATCTTTTCAGCAACTTCCATTTTCTCTCTTCCCTGACTCCCCTCAGTCATAATATCTGCACCTGCTATTGCCAAGCAAGCATCTTGTCCCAGAGATTTTTCCCTCTTTCCTTCCTTTTGAACCTTTTCTATCCATAGCAAACACCTCCCAGACCATATCTGAAAAACAGTTGTGTTTCTTTTTCTATTTGAACAAAATTTGTAAAACTTGCATATTTTGATTTGGGCACAGACTATTCAAAACCTATATTTCCATCCATAGAATGGCTTGTAATATTCCATACATCCCTATTAAGTTCAATATTTTACTTTCTGTTCTGCTACAAAAGGGGGATTTAAAAGTATCTCTTTGCCACATATTTATGTCTTTCTGGGATTGGAGAGATTGAAACAGCATTTGAAAAGAAAAGGCATTAATGCACTGGAAGCATTAGAGATCTACATGGTTCCTATCCTGATGATATTGAAAACCTGGCCACTTTCCCAGGCCTTGAGATAGAGGATGGTGAGTCCCTGAGAGATTTTGTGGTATTTTATAAGATTTTTTTTCTTTTTGGACACGCGTCATTTGTTCTTTTATTGTTCGGGCTTTTTTAATTATGCAAAACATCCAAAGTTGTTGGAAGTCAAGCATTCTTAAAATCTATGTAAATAGTCTTTCATAATTTTATGCCCAACATGCATAAATTGATTTGAAATTACTAATAAAATTAAGAAACCTTCTTTTAAAGAAAAATGGAGGAGGAGGAGGTTGTTTATACATTTTCTTAAACAAAGAGCATCACATTTGACATTAATATTTGTAAATGCAATGAGAATCAGATTGCAAATTATTAATATGGTCTTTGGTTTTAATTGCATGGTGGTCTACCACCATAACTGAACAGATATGAATAGAAAAGTACATCTAATCTGATCCAAGCACACCATTAAAAAAGATATTCATTAATAAGCCTATGTAAACTGTAAAGTTTCCCAAAACTCTATAGAAAGCAGGTATTTTCAAATTATTCAAATTCCTATGCTGATATTATCAGTTAAGAGTTTGGATTGCTCAGAAAATGAGCATTCCTGTTTATATTATAACAGATGTTACAATCTTTACAGACAAGTTCTTGAAAATGTCACTACTATGACAGACAAGTGTGCCATTTCTTCTAGTAAAGCTTCATTGTGGCTTTAGCTGACAAGAAGTATTTTAAGCCTCTGCTAGGCTAAGGTTGTGATTGTGAAAACAGTGGCATACTCAGGCTGGTAATAATTGTAGCACTTAGCGGAATTAAAGATAATTGCTCACATTTCTATTTGTTTTATAATGCCCTTTAATTCATACTTGCTTCAGTTTCAGAGAATAGATAATACAGACATTTTTACATGTTCTACTTTAAAGCTACCTTTAGACATGCTTTGCCACCACCCATCTACGGTAAGTAAGGGAAATAAAAGCAAAAACTAATCAGGTAAAAAAAAACCTAGTTTATGTTCCAATGTTCCAAGCAAAGATATAAACTCTGGCACAAATAAACCAATTTTGACCTGTTTCTGTTTCTTGCATATATAGTAACTCAATTTAGATTGATAGCGTAATATTTGCAGACTTACTATTCTGAAAAGGACCACTATATCAATTCAGATTATTTCAACAGCACCAACATAAAATGTGATTTGTTCTCCTTTTAATTTGGTTTTAGCTCTTTGTTTATCTCTGTACTTCAAAGCACTTTCACATCTGACAACTATTTAAAATTAAAACAGAAAAAGATATCAGCCTCAATCTGCTTCACTTTGGAAGGCATTTGAGCCTTAGTTCAGATGTAATGTCTTATGAAGCACCCTCCAAAATGCATAAAGCATTTCAAAAAGGAAAAAGAGAAAAAGCAGCTCAATGTTGATTTATTCAATACAGAATCTCCCCAATGTGGTTCATTTGCACACTATTTCCTAGCATCCTTCCTCCAATTTTTCAGGCGACATCACCAACCTCAGTGATCCTAACTAAATCCAGAGTTGTGACCTTAAGCAAGCTGAAACAGCAGAAAGAGACTGAAAGAAAACAAGCTTAGACACCCTGAAAACATCAACATAACTGATGCAGTCAGCTACTACACAACCTGTTGAATTTCTTTTTTGCACTCTGGGATATGTATTTAATCACAGTTAATACATAATTGGGTGTTTAAATTCTATCTATTTCCTGATTATTTATTATAAAGTCTTAAATTGTCTTTGAAATTAATATTGGAATAAAATAAAACCTTGCTCATTTTAAAGAATGCCTCTGCTCTTCAATTTATTTAATTCTAACCTTTGTCTTGGCATTCATACCCAAGTTCTGACTTACACTTAGCTCCTCAAGCATGTTACTGTTTTTTAATGATTCATCCGTTCGTTTTCTGGGAAGTGAACAAGTTCTCTATAAGTTTACAATTAGCCAAGCATTCTCTCATTGCAATGATTAGACTAAAGTGTTTAAGATGTGCTCTCAAAAGTCTGAATTTGGTACTCACCAGCTACAACAGACTAGAGAATCCTCTAACAACTTTCATATAGAAACATAGGGTTGAAAGGAACCTTGAGTTGTTTAAAATTCAAAGATGATTAAAAAGCGCTGCCCTTAACACATTGTGTATTTTCCCCCACAAGATTACACATTATGTATTTTCCCCCACAAGATTAATTTTCCTTATAGGAGACATTACAAGATATCAAGCTGCCTCCCAAATATATCTGTTTTACAATTATTATTTTTGTCGTCTTCGATACAATGTTTATGTTTTTTAATTGACTGTAACCCACCCTCCTTATATTGCTCTTTGACCCTAATTAAGGTTGGATTTGATCAGCTATTCAGAACATGCTCCCAAACCAATAGTTTTTACTTTTCTATTTTCTACTAAACTGTCAGCTAAAAGCTCAAATAAACAGACAATCTAACAAGAACTGTACAGATTACAGAAATAAAATCAGGTCATGGAAAGGACAGAAACTATTAAACTATACTTCGATCTCTTCCTGCTTTGACTTTACCCTAGTTCCCCAAGCCAATGAAATCAGTAATGTTAAAGTCACAACATGCATCCCATTAAATCTCACCTTTTCACTTAAACTAAAAACTTGTTTACCACAACTATGCCATTTAAAAATAACAAAATGTACATTATTGTTGGCCAGATAAAACGTATAAGAAAATTAAGTTATTAGGTATAATTATTTGGTTGTGTATTATGCTGGGGGGGGAGCTGTTCTTAATAAGAACTGGAAAAAGCCTATCCTATTCAGCAGATGAAAATTGCAAGTGTTTTGATTTTTACAGTATATCACAGCAACAACTCCAAATCTAACTCCCTCCAGATGTCCCTGTGATCATTTAGTCAAACATCAAAAACACTCTCTGGACAAGCTCTCATACTGATTAGAAGAATTTCATACATACAGTCCGACAGTTTAAATGCATACAGTAGCAACTGGGCTTTTGTTATTATCGGCATCATTTTTAAACGTAACACCTAAATTAAGAGTCTGCTAGAACACAAATGAGTCATTAAGGAAACAAACCTTTACGTCCTAAAAATTTTATAGAACATTTTTCCACATATCTCAACATCTCTGTTCTTCACAACACAATATTCAATGTTCCAAAAGAGCACTTACAGTAAGATTAACTTTTATTATAGCCATTCAGCCAAAACATACAATAGGCTTCAAATATATTCAGAGACACACTACTAAAATCCATAGATATAATAAAGAGTGAGCATAAAACAAAAAGTATAAGAACAGTACTGTAATAGTAGTGATCATCAAAATTAGTCCAATTTTTTAGTCACAAGTATAATGAATAAAGCAATAGAAGTACAAAATCGAGCAGTTTAGGAAGACACAACAGAATTTTGATCAGGCAAAAGAAGTTACAAAGAAGCATTGTACTCTTAGGTCAGATATGCTCCAGATGAATGTCAACCAAGATTTCCTGTAAGGAGCATAGCAGAAGAGCATATGGCCACAGAGTCATCTCTGCATGGATATGTGTTGATGTAAAAGAATACTGTTACAATACTGGAACCAGTCAGACCTGCAATTACATTATCTGCTAACATTGAGAGAAATATTTTATTAGGCCTTTGAGGAATTTAAAACATCTACATGATGTTGAGAATCTACTGTACTGATGACAATACTCCATGATACAAGGAGCCCAAATATTGGAAGGATAGAATCAGAATGCCCAGCCCAGGTCCCTCTACAGGGAGAAGTTTTTGAATGTCTAAATTAAGCACAGAAATTTATTTCAATCATAGAAAGACATAAAAATAGATATTTTTGATAATATGTATGTTCCACAGTAGGTATCTTTAGATATATATAAAAGACAATATGTATCTTTAAATTTTACCACAAACATTTGTGCAAGCATAGATTACTTTCTAAGCTAACTAGACTAACAGTACCAAGAAAAATGGCAATCACAGTGATTCCATTGTTTTGAAAAACAGACACAGTTAACATACCAGACTTTTAACCACTGCCTAATTGAACAGCTGGAGATACATATTCTATAACTAACAAGTCACTGGGTCAAGAACCACTCAATTCGGGAGAAGCAGGATTTATAAACTCTTTGGAGCAACCTTTAAGGGCAGAATTGCAGTGTGAAGAGCCTATATTAATTAAAAAGGGGAAATTTCAGTCTGAGGGGCCTCAACAAGTCGAGATGAAAGAGCAAATGACAACTCGTGCAACATATAAACGTAAAGAGAAAGACCAACAGAAGAAGGAGGTTAAGGAAGCTTCACAGCTATTGGTTCCTGAGCTTGTGGGAGAACCAGGACTTACAAATTTTTTGGAGCTATCTTCAAGGGCAGATTTTAAAGCATTTTTTTCGAGGTTTATGGACAAGAGAGATTGATAAGGATTGTGTTTATAGTGGATGGAACTGGCTATTGGAGAGAAGATTATGGAGATCGAATGAATTTTAGATAACAAGTTTAAGTTTAAGTACTTAGTTTAAGTACTCAGAAGACTATTGAATTGTGGGAGAAGTAAGATTTACAAACTTTTTGGAATTACCTTTAAGAGATTTATGGACAAGAGAAGGAATGTGTTTATTGTGGAGGAATTTGTTATTGGTAAAGATTTAAACAGGTATAAGGGAATTTTAATGTTTTAAGTAATGTTTAAATATGTGTTTTGGGGTAATAATATAAGTATGATATGAAAAGGTTTAGAGTATATTATAAAATGATGGACAATGGTTTAGAGTATATTATAGTTTGTTTA
Source organism: Crotalus tigris (assembly GCF_016545835.1). Classification (NCBI taxonomy): domain Eukaryota; kingdom Metazoa; phylum Chordata; class Lepidosauria; order Squamata; family Viperidae; genus Crotalus; species Crotalus tigris. The sequence goes on from NW_024097731.1 coordinate 18,394, forward strand.
AAGATTGGTTTAAGAGAAGTTAATTTGTTTAATTAAACGTATTTAGATTTGTTTAGGATTTATATGTTTTTTAAGTCCTTTTTTTGATAGGAGAGAAGATCATGGAGATTGAATGAAAATTTTAGATAAGAAGTTTAAATATAAGTATTTAGTTTAATTATTTAAATGGGTATCCAGTTTTGATGGTATAATGAATGTTTATATGCTTATTTTTGTGTTCTAGAGTAAAGAAAGAGGGAGATTAGATTTTATATTGTAGGTATAGATATTTAAAGAAAGTAATGTTTAAATTTGTGTTTTGGGGATTCTTTATAGAATGATGGATAATAATATAAGTACAATATTAGAAAAGGTTTAGAGTATATTATAATGTGTGTTTAATGTTTGCAATTATTATCTTTTAGAGAAGATATTTTGTTCAATTTAATGTATTTAGATTTGTTTAGGATTTATATGTGTTTTAAGTTTTTTTTATTTTTTATTTTCTTTGAAAAATTTTAATTAAGCCTGTACTCAGCTCTGGGAAGGTTGAGGGGGGGTATGGGAAGTTTGGGGAGATGGGGGAGGGCATGGGAGGGTGGGGGGTTTGGGGAAGGGATTTGCTTTGTAAAATTCAAAAACTTTTAATAAAAAAAAAAAGAACCACTCAATTCATGCGTGTCATTTAATAGCACAAAATTTAAATACTATTTCAAAGACAATTCCTTTCCTCTCCTTTTTATAAATATACACTTATAGCTGTAAGATTTTTGAATGAATGGTGTTGCTTTATCTTAAATACAAGCTTTTGATTATTTCATTTGTCATATGTAAAAAATGCAATATTATTAATTTGACTGGAACATGATAGAAGTTATACTGTTTAAAATACTGAAACATAATAGCCTATAATTTAAAATTAAAATTAGCATTATAGGAACAATTAGCATTTGCCCTTTCTCTTTTCCTTTTTTATAAAGAAACTTAAAATACACCAAGCAATGGATTAACTAACTTTTCAAGTTAATTTTTTTATGTCCAAATGCATAAAAAGAAATATGGACATTCTTTTAACTGTAATTCCAATGTAGACAGAGTTACAAGAGCATATTCTAATTCATTACTATATATTTTAGCAGAGTTTCAAGAGCTTAGCTTAGCTTAGCTTCCTGCTTCATTCTGGCAAATTACTGCTTCTCATCTATTCATGTTTCCCACAACAGTCATTTTGTGATGATTATTTCATTCTGTGCTAGATTCAATAGTGCTTTTAATGCGAGTGTAAATTATCAAAGTTACAAAATGTGATCACATGGACAATCTTCAGCAACCAAAGAACAACACATGTAAAAACTGGATGCCAGTTTGCTTCTGGGGTTCAATTCAAGGTGTAGGTTATGATCTTTAAAGCCAGGTAAGGTTCAGATTACAACTGAGAACTGTCTCAGGCCCATTAACTCAGCCTGTTCCACCTGGCCAGGCAGGGAAGGCATGTTGTGGAACCCGTCACTTAAAGAATTCCAGCTGGTGAGGTCCAGGAAGTGAGCCTTCTCTACCATTGCTACCACCCAGTGGAACATTCTCCTTCCCCAGAGGTGAGGCGGGCAGGCATAAAAATATGGCTACACTTAGGGCTCATACTTGGGGCTATATTTGGGGCTCACAGAAAAGCATGCAGTCTTGGGGCTAGTTAGCGCCCTGGAAGCCGTCCCCCTACCTTTTAATTAACTTTAATATTAATTTATAATATATTCTTGCCTTTTTAAATTGTAAATTTTATGTACTGTCTTTTATGTTTTAATATTGCTCACTTGTACACTGCAAAGTAAACAAATTGTTTTAAAAGTTTGATAAATAAATAAAATATCTCCATTGATTAACAGGTTAATTTATTCTATGTAAAAGAAAAGTCAAGATTGTCTATAGCCAGTCCATGGGTATATATAACTATATATCCACCACCACTATTGACTTCTTGCATTCCTCTAAAAGTGCTAAAGGGGAACTCCTTATATTGTAATACTTAACTGATGTGCAAAACCTGTTTTCAGGAACAGAATATTCTACTTCCTATAGAAATCCAACTCGTCTGAAGCTGGTTTTCCAAAGGTTGTTGGAACAAAATATTTTGGAATACTCTGGAACATTCCATTCCTAAAATGATAGGTTTTGTACATATCTTACTGCATTTTTAGGAATATATGTTAAATTAATCCACACTCATGTTCAAGTTAATTGAAGCAATATTTTTGTTCATATCTCAAAGGAACACCAGACCTGAAGCTTATTAATCTTGCTGAATTTAGACCAACAGATTGAAAATATTTCATGCCTGAGCATGTTACAACATAATTTTGGTAAGCATTGAGTGTAAATTGTTTATTTTCATTTAAATTACCTGATACACCTACGCAATTTGATTGACAAATTTGTGCAATTTAAACTTCCAATTAATTTGTTATATGTTGGAGATAAACAACTAAAAAGTACAATAGAGATATAAATCCCTACTGACAATTCTGCTAAAGCAAAATGTTTATGCATTTTTTTTGCCTACTATAGTTCACTGATCTATAAAATAATAGCATGAAATTCTTCTAAAAATGTTTAAGAAATGTTAAAATTACTCCTTGAAAATTGTTCATGAAAGAAATATTTCAATTTTTATTTCATTTAAAACTATGTATATTTCTGTCTCTTTGGGGAGGAAATGGAACTATGACATGCCTAAAGTATTGATTCAAGTGCTAGACTGCCTCCCAGGATGCTTAAACAAGTGATTTCTTTCAGAGCTGCTTTTCTCCATAGCACTGCAATTCTCCAAAAAGCGCTAACTGCAAATTAACAATCTGAGCATTGTGGCCTTAATTCACCGGCTGGTAGCATCTGCCTGTAACTGACAAGACTTTATGATCAGCTTTTGTTTGTCTCCTAAATAGCTCAAGGCTCAGAGCTGCAATCGCACTAGACAAACAGCTGGCGCCAGGACATTCTTTTTGATAAGTGTTCTTGATCATGTGCCTGCTTACTCTATAATCCTTTCCTCTCCAATGAATGTAAAGACAAATATTAATTCACTTCCTGCTAATTATTCCAGTGCTGGATGAGCATTTCAAAGGGCAGGGGAGTAGGGAAAAAGGAAAGCTGAAATAAATTCATAAGCACAGTCATGGTCATGTGATTTTCTACTTAGTGACTACATTATTTAGCAACCAAGTTACTGATCCCAATTGTAGTTGCTAAATGAGGACTATATGTAACATTAATGAACAGTTTCCTCAAATCTCTTGAAATCCGTAATGCCCCATGCATTTTTGATCATTGAAAAGGGGCAGCTAAATCTCGGTGGCTTAGCTCACTGGCTGGAATGAGGCTATGAATCAAAGATTCTTTTTTAAAAAAGTCTTTCCCAAGTACTAACATTTTCAGATAAAGTCTTGCCCTGAGAATGCCCTACTAGTTGGCATGAATTTATTATCACGTATTCTAGGTCAGGGCTTTTCAACCTTTTCACCCATTGTACCACTTTTAGGATATAGCAACATCCAAGTACCACCAGTCGCCTAGCAAGGTATCAAAAACTTGATGACCAAAAAGGAAAAAAGTGATAAAGTACAGGTAGTCCTCGACTTATAACAGTTCGCTTAGTGACTGTTCGAAGTTACAATGGCACTGAAAAAAGTGCCCCCCAAGCCACAGCCAAGCAAAACACCTGCCTGCCCGCCCGGTGGCGCTCTTCCTCCCATCCGAGGTTTTCATTGTTGTGAGCATTTCTGTTGAGGATTGGCAGCAGGGGTGGGGTGGGGGGTGTTTGGTTTTTATTTCCCCCCGTCTGCTGGGTGGTTGCAGTAGGTTTTGGTCACTTCACATGACTCTGGGACACTGTGACCATCATAAATATGAATCAATTGCCAAGCATCTGAATGTAAATCACAAGACCCTGGAGATGCTGCAACATTCCAGCTGATCGCCGCTTCTTCTGGACTCAGCAGAAGCACCAGGATCAGTGCTGTTTTCCAGCTGATTGGTGCTTCTTCAGGTCTCAGCAGAAGCACCAGGATCAGCGCCGAGCTCCACCTGGACCCTGGCACTGATCCTGGCGCTTCCACTGAGCCCTGACAGCTTTGAAGAAACGCCAATCAGCTGGAAAGCGGCACTGATCTTGGTGCTTCCACTGAGCCTTGACAGACCTGCAGCTCCAGCCATCTCTCGCTCAGGCTTGTGCGGTGCTGCCACCGGTTCAGCTCATTCCCCTCCCCCACTACCACTTTTCTAGGATGGTCATGTACCACCTGCCAGGTGCCAATGTACCAGAGATGGTACCTGTACCACTGGTTGAAAAGCCCTGTTCTAGGTTGTTTTTATTATTTTTTATATATGAGTTTGTCAACTGGACAATATATATATGAATACAAAATGAGATATGTTAGCCAATAAACAATATATCCTTTTTAGTAGCAAAAAGCCATAATATGACTGATGCATATTAATTATACATATTGTATCAGCAGAGAAAAATGTATTTATGAAGCCATGTCTTTTTTAAAAAGGTCAACTGGCAAAAAGATATTTAGGAAAAGATATGCCACCATTAATATAAAGGAATGATATATCATAAACCTTGGGAATAGAATTAATAATACAGGACAGTATTTATAGATGCCACAATATACCAACAACTTAGAAATCCAAACTGAAATTTCACCACATCACCAAATCTTATGAACTTCCAGACATTTTTAAATTGTCCTAGACAACCCATGCCTCATTTCAGAAATAGTTTCTTAACTAAAAGAGAAGCAGATGGGCAAAACATCAATAGGAATGGAAGCGACTTCTGACTTCCTGATAGCTTCTCCATTGAGTTTCCTTGTGGGAAACTGTCAGTGAGCGTCAGAAATATTCCTTCCTTCCTTCCTTCCTTCCTTCCTTCCTTCCTTCCTTCCTTCCTTCCTTCCATCCATCCTTCCATTCACCTGAAATTCGTTGTATATAACGTGTTTCCCTAAAAATGACCTGATTTCTCTTCTCTTCTCCTCTCCTCTCCCCTCCCCTCCCCTTTCTTATTTAGCCTCCAAAAGAAGCACCAGGTCCTATTTTGGGGGGGGGTGTCTTTTTCACTTTAACTCGTGGCATTGGCAGTGAGAGCCTTGCCCAGCCAGCCCACTTCTTCTACCGCCAAAGGAGCAGCTTCATTCTGCAGCTGAGAATGGAGTTCTGGTCTGCATTTCACAGTCAAAGGCCTTTTGAAAAGGCTCTGCAGCCAAGAATGAAGCCTGAATCCATAGCTCGGTTCTCGGAGGCAGAGGCCTTCTGGAAAGGCCTCTGATGGTGAAATGCAGGCTGGGAGATACAGCAGAAGAAGTAGGCTGGCAAGGCGAGGCAATTGTTGAATCATGGGAGGCCTGGCTGCAACAGATTCAGGGTGCGTGGGACAGCTCCACCCCATGCCCCCACACTAGCTTGATTTTTAGGCATGTGCCTTGCCCCAAAACTAGGGCTTATTTTGGGGAGAGGGCTTATATTGGGTCCTCCCACCACCCAAATCAAGCTAGGGTTTATTTTCAGAGTAGAAAATATTTTTTATTTTCAGAGTAGGCTCAGCCAATTTCACTGTATACATGTTATGCTTTGATAATAAAGGGTTTATTTATTATTATTAGATCTTACTTTTGTGGCAACATAGTATCTGTTTTAAATACTATCCTCAGTAATAATCCAGATGATATAACAGAAAAAACACTGGCTGGTTTACAAAGACATATAGAGGATCAGTTGAAGAAGACTTCACTAGTTAGCCCACACTCTACATATAAATCTTAGATGTGCTGTCAACCTACTCGCTAGTCCAATAGTGTTATTGATAAATGCACTGCAATGGTATAACTTCAAGAATCAGGCATAAGTATCATTTATTCAGTCCTGAGGTAGTTTCAAATGGTGACTGAACAAATTTATTTGTTTGTTTGTTTGATTTTCACATATTTGAACCACCCATCTCCCTCAGAGGGAGACTGAGTTGTTAAGCAAGAACTACCTATATTCTGGGAGGAAAAATATTAAGACCTTTACACACAGCTTGAAGTATTTAAATAACTCAATGACAAAAGCACACAATAGAGAGGAGAATAATGACCTTTTCCAAACATGAGATTCATATCTAATCACCGATTTAGAAATTACCTTGCTAAAAATGCAAAACAGATTTGTGGAATCAATTTAATAATTGGTGATTTATAAAGAAAACACTGCCAAACAAGAATACTCATACTATTAAACGCTTCAGCATCATCCAAGAAAGTTCCAGAGTGGATTTCTTTGTTTATATGTGCATTGCTAATAATATGGTGAGTTCTATTAGTATAATTTTTTTTGTTTAATCAATCCAGCTTAATATCTGTGTAGTTACCAATTAAATTATTTAACCTGTTGCTAAAAGTCCCGCAATGATTTTATCATCTGAATTAAAAGCTGGTCTATATAGCTCAGCATTTGCTGTATAATTTCACTTCCTGAAAATTAATATTGTAAGCTTTTTCTTCGATTCCACAATTCTCTATGCTATACAATTTCATTAATTAATTCTATTTTAACTCTATAGTTTTGAATCCTTTCTTTTTTTAACTAGCTTTTTTTCTAGATAATATTCCTATACTTGTATTTATATTTTCATTATCCTCCTGACAGAATTTAAGACCGGTAACTTATTTTTAAAAGTTCTTTATTTCCTTGGTTTATAGTAATTATTACGAAGCTTTTCATTAAGATTTATGTATTTTTTCATTTTTCACCCTTAATACTATTTAATTGGAAGAATTAATTATACCATACATAGTGAATTCAGGTTTGGCTTTTCTGCTAATTGTCAAGCTAATGAATTACCTTGTTTGGCTCCATTTTCAAAGGATCTTAATTTAATGAAAGCCATGAATTCATCTGTATTTTATGATCCATTAAATATATTATTTTCTTAGCTTTCAAACTGGTTCATATACATGTATAAGTACAGGGTGGTTTCTTTTAAGTTGTACCTGCATTGCTTTATATTTTATTATTTGATTTGTAGTTTCCTTATTTTTTCCTATCATTAGACACATTTTTTATCTTTTTTTTTAAATTGAAAATTTTTATTTTTTAAAACATACAATCATTTATAAAAATACAATAAAATTTTAGAATAGAAACCCCCCCCCTTACCCTCCCTCCCACCCCCACCCCCCTCCCTTCACTTCCCAGAGCAGAATACAGGGTTAGAAAAAAAAAGAAAATTATAATGATTAAGAAAAAAGAAAAAAAAAGAGAGAAAGAAAAAAATATCATAATTAACCTTTAACTCCATAACCTATAAAACAATTCTCTATAATATTTGATATTCATTCATAAAATAAATAAAACTTTTTAATTCCATACTTTTTCTGAATATAATCTATCCACCTTCCCCATACAGTAATATATCTTTCTTGTGTATGATCCTTTAAATAAGCAGAAATTTTTGCCATTTCTGCAAAACTAGATACTTTAAATATCCATTCTTCTAAAGTAGGCAAAGAATCTTTCTTCCAATATAGACCTACTAGTAACCTTGCTGCAGTTAATAAATTCAACATCAAAGTAGTTTCTTTTTCATTTAAGTCAACAAAAATACCAAGTAAAAATAGTTGAGGAATAAACTTTATCTTTTTTCTAAAAATCTTTTGAATGTTCCACCAAATCATAATCCAAAAAGCCTTTACTTTTTTACAATTCCACCAAATATGAAAGTATGTCGCATCATTATTGCCACATCTCCAACATTTGGGCTGTATGTTGGAATACATACAAGATAATTTTTTAGGATCTAAATGCCATCTATAAAACATTTTATAAAAATTTTCTCTCAAATTTTGAGCTTGTGTAAATTTAACATTTCTTATCCAAATTATCTCCCATAAATCCAATGAGATCGGCTCCTGTATATTCTGAGCCCATTTAATCATACAATCTTTAACCAATTCTGTTTCCGAATCTAACTCTAATAAAACATTATATATTCTTTTTATATGAGCCGGACCTTGGTTTTTAATCTGAATAACCAATTGTCTATCTTCTAGTGTTATTCCCTCTTTCTTGTCTACAGTCCATCTATCCATTATTTGTAAATATTGAAACCATGACTGTAGAATATTTTGCTGCCTTAATACATCTAGGGATTTCAAATGCCAATTCGAATCAGAACAAATTAACAATTCTTTGTATGAAATTTTATCAAAATTTGTCCCCTTAGAGGTTCCCTCAATTGCATGTCTGGGAATCCCCCAGATAGGTATTTTATAATTTAATCTATAATAATACTTCTTCCAAACACGAAGTAAGGCATTCCTCAAAATATGTGATTTAAAAGTCCGATCAACTTTCTTATTAAAAATTAAATATGCATGCCAACCATATATTAAATCCCAACCTTCCAAAAAAAGAATATCCATATTTGTTAAATTAAGCCAATCACTTAACCAAGTTAGGGCGGCTGCATCATAATATAATTTCAAATTAGGTGCCTTAAGTCCCCCTCTTTCTCGAGCATCCTGTAATATCTTAAATTTAACCCTTGGTTTCTTCCCGGCCCATATAAAATTATTGATACCCTTTTGCCATTCCTCCAAATTTGCCTCTTTTTTAAGAATAGGTATCATCTGAAACAAAAAAAGAAACTTTGGTAGAACATTCATTTTTACAGCTGAAATTCTCCCCAACAATGACAATTGCAATTTTTTCCAATCTCTTAAATCCTTTTGGACTTTTGCCCATAGTGGTTCATAATTGTTCTTATACAATTTTCCATTTGAAGCAGTTAGATATACTCCCAAGTATTTAACCTTTTTTATCATCTGAAAACCTGTGGCTTTAATCAAACTTTCCCTTTCTTTAACTGACATATTCTTAGATAATATCTTAGTCTTATAATTATTAACTTTAAAACCAGAAACATTCCCATACTGTGTTACAAGTTCTAATAAACCATCAATCGCCTGATTCGGCTGTTCCAAAATTAAAACCAAGTCATCCGCAAATGCCCGCAATTTATACTCATTCTTCCTTATCTTTACACTCTTAATTAACTTCGATTCCCGAATCTGAATCAATAAAATTTCCAATGTTAAAACAAATAACAATGGGGATAATGGACATCCTTGTCTTGTCCCTTTTTGAATATTAAAATTCTCAGTCAATCCCCCATTTACAACAATTTGTGCAGATTGCTGCTGATATATAGCTTTAAGTGCATGTAAAAAATTATCCCCAAAATTCATTTTCTCTACCAAAGAAAATAAAAATTGCCAGTCCAATTGATCAAAAGCTTTTTCAGCGTCCAAAAAGATAAAAGCCACAGGAATCTGATTATTCTTATCCAAGTACTCAATTAAGTTAATAATTTGTCTAACATTATGTTTCATATATCTCCCTGTTATAAATCCTGCTTGATCTCTATGAATCAAGTCTTTCATAACCTGCATTAATCTATTTGCCAAAATTTTTGTAAAGATCTTATAATCAACATTCAATAATGAAATTGGCCTATAATTCTTAGGCTCTGCAAGATCCTGATCTTCCTTCGGAATCAGTGATATAAAGGCTCTTTTCCAAGAAGGAGGAACTTGCATACCCAACAAAATACTATTAAAGAGTTCCTTTAATGGCTCTATCATTTCTTCAGATAAGATCTTATAATACCTAGAAGTCAGTCCATCTGTTCCAGAAGACTTTCCAACTTTAACTGCTTAATAGCTAAACCAATTTCCTCCACAGTAATTGAACTATTCATCCCATTTTGTTGTTCCTCTGAAAGTCTAGGAAAATGTACTGATTGTAAATATTTATCTATATCCAAACCCCTTATATTATCACTTGAATATAATTTTGTGTAAAAGTCCAAAAAGCTTTTTCTAATCAAATCTTGCTGAAAAACCTCAGTACCTTTATATTTTACTTTCTCTATAATTCTAGCTTTCTATTTCTTTCGTAACTGATAAGCCAACCACCTCCCAGGCTTATTCGCATTGCAAAAAGTATTATGTCTCATGTATGACAGATTGGTAGCCACCTGATCTGCCATCAATATGTTAAATTGTTCCTTAAGCATCTTTATAGATACCTTTAAATTATTATCAGTAGGGTTAAGAACCAACTCTTGTTCTTTTGATTTGATCTCTTCTTCTATTTCTCTACGTCTTTGTGACCCTTTTTCCCTAAAAACTTTATTCAATTGAATCAAAATTCCCCTCATATATGCTTTACTAGCGTCCCACACCACAGACATCGATGTTCCCTTATTCATATTTATAGTAAAAAAGTCCTTTAAATGTTCTTTACACTTTTGTACGAACTCCTCCCGATTAAATAAGTTCTCATTCAATCTCCAGGATCTTCTATTCCCGTCTTCCGAATATAACTCCATCCACACGGGACTATGATCTGACAATGTTCTAGGAAAAATTTTCACCTTCCTCACTCTAGGGAGGAAGTCACTAGTAATCAAAAAAAAAATCAATCCTTGAAAATGACTGGTGTCTATCAGAATAAAAGGTAAAGTCTCTATCACTTGTATTCCTTTCTCGCCAAATATCAATAAGCTCCAGTTCTTCCTTCAAATCAAAGAAAGTCATAGGTAGTTTAGTTTGAATAAAAGTTTTAGAGGAACTTCTTTTGTCTATAGTTGGGTCTAAAACCCCATTCCAGTCACCCATCAAAATTACCGATTTATAATCCAACTGAGATATCTTGCCATGCAGCAACTTATAAAATTGTTTCTGTTGTTGATTGGGAGCATATAGTCCAACAATAAGAACCTTTCGGCCTTGTAATAATAATTCCACAAAAAGATATCTTCCTTCAGAATCAGCCTCAATTAGTTTAGCTGAAAAAGTTTTCTTCACATAAATTACCACTCCCCCTTTTTTCCCAGGGGCTGGAGCAGTAAAATGTGTGCCCAGACGGGAATTCATCAAGAATTTACAATCCTTTAAAGTTATATGAGTCTCCTGCAAACATATCAAATCATTATTATGTTGTTTCAAATAATGGAAAATCTTTCTTCATTTCTGGGGCACGTTTAAGCCATTAACATTCCAGGTCAGGAACCTGACCATCTCCACCGGCCTGGAGCCTCTGGAGCATGGCCTGCAGATCTGCTGTCGAAGATCTTTTTGGTCTTGCCCCTCCCACAGGCTCTGTAACAACCAAACTTTCACCACTCTTCTGCAACTGCTCTTTTTCTTTACGTTTATGGGCAGCTCGTGTCATCCTTTGCTCTTTTATGTCAGAATTCGGTGCAGCTTGTTCCATAACCATCATTGATGAGGCTCCTGCCATAAGAGACTCTTCCGTCATCCTTATTTGTGGAGGTGGTGACAATCTTGCTTTTAAGATAGACTGATAAAAATCTCTTGCTTTGGAAACAGTAGTTAATCTGTGACGTATCCCTTCATAATTTACTATTATTCCTCTTGGAATCTCCCATCTGAACTGAATTTGAGGATGTTTTAACTCATCAGACAAGAAAGTGAAATCTTTTCTGGCTCTTAAAATTTTTGGAGGTATCTCTTTTAAAATTATCACGTCTTGATCAGCAATTTGAAACTTTTGTTTGTAAAAGGCCTGTATAATTTCATTACGGATAGATCTTCTAGAAAAATAAATAACCACATCTCTTGGTAGATTTCTCTGTCTAGCAACCCGTGAATTAACTCTAAAAAATTTTTCTATCTCATTCTCAATTATTTCAGGCCGCCAGCCACATATTAGGAGCAATATCTTTCACAATAAGCATCTTTAAGTCTTCCTGAGGGTTCTCCCTCAGGCCTCTGATACGCAATGCGTGTTCCATCTCCCTATATTGTGAAATGATTTGTTCATCCTGTGTAATTTCTATCTTGTTCTACCTCCTGCATCAATCATCTTTTCCATGGTCATCATCCTTTCTATGTGCAGGGCTAAGCCCTGAAGGATATAGTCTCTTACTTGTTTATTCTTTTTCTCCAATAATTCTTCTGTATTAGCCCTCTCTGCAATTATAAGATCTTTTACCTCCTCCTTAATATCCAAGGCATGCTGTTTTAAAGCATCTTGTAAATCATTAAGAGAAATTGCAGGAGGAGGAGGAGAAGGTGGAGGTGATTTTGGTTTCTGAGATGCAGGCTGAGGCATTGGAGAAGAAATAGGAACCTTAGGGACGGGAGGCAGACATCTTGAAGCCATTTTCTTAAGTTCCAAGAAGAAAGATTTTCTGTATTTAAAGAGTTAATCTGTATCCAGGTTTTACTCTGTAATGCAAATCAGGCAAGAAAGACGATCGCCATTTTACTTTTCACTTTCCCTTTCTTCTAAAGGGCAAGTGAACAAAAGAAAAGGAAGAGGAAACTTGCTGAAGTTAAAGGCACCATCAAACTTGAGCACAGTCTCTCCTGGTCTGCTCCGTCTGCTTTCAAATACTCACAAGCAGCTGGAAAAAAAAGCAGATGTGGAAGCGGCAACTTGCTTCATCCCAAAAGCTTCGGAATGAAGTCTCCCTGGAACGCGGAGTTGCTCAGGCTCCGAGGGAGCTCTACCCTCCGATCCCCAAAATAACAGGGATCCAGGGGAGCTCTTACCTCTACCTGAGAGCTCTCCTCCTCCCTTTTTCCCAGGGAGGAGATTCAAGCCGCGGGACAGCTGATTGTCAAAGTCCCGCGGCTTTTACACGCACCAGGAACGGGCGGCTTGTAAAACGCCGCCATTCGTCATCGCTGGAACCACCGGAAGTCATCATTAGACACATTTTAAAAAGTTTAGTACTATTGAAAATGCACCTCAAACAGCAACACCTAATAAACTTAGGATAATCTAAAAAAGTCAACTAGGATCAAATCTAATTGGTACTTGAATATGATACCACAAGAAAATAACAGTGTTATAGACTAAACTAGGAAGCTGAAAAAAATCTTGGAAAAACATATGCTATTTTATTGCTAAGAAAACAACACTGAAATGTTCACGTAAGCATGAATCAAATTCTACTTGAGAGTGACTTGAGATTTTCATGATCATCTGTTCACCATGACATTGAACGAATTCCTCTGTGTTTAAGTTTACTTTGATTTTAAATTCTTGAAAAATCATTAGAACTTTGTTTGAAGAAGATTTGGGCAACTATACATGTAATATACCAGAAATTACCACTAACTATAATCCAGCAAATACAAATAGTTTGGATTTCAGTAACAAGCATAGCTTTCGGAATGAAAATTAAATTTCTCTTATTTAATTTTTAATTCATCTGAAATTTAATTAAACTTAACATAAGGAGCAAGTGGTTATATCAAATAAATAAAATATTTCAAATATACACTTTTATATATACATGTAACTAGAAGTGCCAGCTGGGACTAAATGCAGCTGCTATATTAATAACTTTGTGAAACAGCTCTGAAGAGTAATTATTCTCATTTCAGTAAAACATAGAAATTGTTTTGCTTTTGTGAACATGATTTTACAGCATCTAGAATTTTTTTGTGTTCCACTGAGATGAAAAATAATACTTGCACAACACACACGTATATAGAAGGAATATCAAATGCTCTACTCAGCATATGCCTCCAAAATTCCTCTCTTATGTCTCTTTCTTTCAAGTGTATCCATAGATACACATTGTACCCCTTCATATCAGACAGCCAGTTTTAGAATTTTCATAAATTTCAGGAGCGTGTTTTGTGTAGCATACCCAGTTGTAAAAAGGATTTAAGAAAACACATTATTAGAATTCTTCTTCAAGTATTTTGCATTTGAGTTTTTACTAAGAAGTTAGGTTATAATCCAGTGAGCAAAACAGTACTGTAGCTTCAGAAAAATATTTTTCTTCCATTCATCTTTCACTGGACAGAGATGTTTTCTCAAATGAATTGGGAAAATTGTCTCAGATGTTTGTGAATTTTTTTTCCCAAAAGTCACTCTTTGAGGAGTTATAACACAGCTTAATAGAATATAAACTGCTTAACAACTGGATTTCTAAGAATGCTAATACTGCTAAGAACAATGTCAGAATCTGAAAGCTCAAGATACCTACTGACACAGAGGGCTTCAAAATATGGTGATTAGCATGTGAAGCTCCTGGCACAAAGTCAGCTGGCTGTCCCACAGTTGGATCACTACTCCTTCTAACCAAAAGTGGAGTACCTAGAAAGAGAGAAAAGAATATATTTGATTAATTAGGATTACTTTAGAATCATTCACTTTTATAACACTATATAATGTTATAGTTATAGTTTGGCCGCTTTTCCAGATGCCAGTTTAGACTAGGAAAAGCCAGTTCCAGGGATGGTGGGGGAAGATGTGGAGGAACATTAGGAGATTGCCAGAGGCTCCGAGCCACGAGCAGCGAGGCCAAGCACAGTGGAGTGGTTGCAGGAGGACAATCGATGAGCATCCGGCTGAGCTAGGGACAGAAGAGGCACAGCTATAGCTGGGAAGCCCCAAAATTTTGAGCAGAGGAAGGGCAGCTGCAGCTGGCCATCAGAGAGGACCTGATCTGACAAGCACATAGGGCTGAAGAGGAAAATGCAACTAAAGTCAGCCAAGCTACTTGCAAGGTAGTAGCCTCACCTCTCTTGATAGGCTGCACCGTGTAGTGGCTATTTAGCTTAGTACATGGAGGGAAACGATGTTGGGAACAGCTTATCCATTTCCCTGCTGTGTGTTCTTCAGCCGCTATGATTTTTTACTTGACCTGGACCTGGATTCTATATCTCGGACTTTGGATCATGCCTCTTGAACTCTGGACATGCCTTGCAGATTGTCTTTGCCCTGTGGATTTGCGCTGGGTTTTTTTTGGATTAGACTATTGAATTCCTTGGGGCTTGCAGTGGTGTTGATGTAGGAAATTTCTGGGGAAAATTATTCGGGGCTTGGAAAACCTCAATAAAGATTTTTAACACCCATGGAGTGTACTTGGTGAGCGGGACAGGATGATATTTCTACAAGTACTTAGGGATACCTTACAAAGCAATCAACTCTTGCTTTTTTTTTTTTAGTGTGGAAAGAAAAACTAAAATTATTGTGAGTGAGATCTCCAAATATGTCAGAGAGAGAAAGAGAAACATGTTGTATGTCAATAAAATCCAGAATGCATAGCATACCCAGTTGTAAAAAGGATTTAAGAAAGCATATTACTTTACTGGATCAGTCATCAAGATTAACAGCCTTTGATAATCAGATTCTCTATGATTTGGTCCAATTTCCTTTTAAAAGGAATAGGTGGCAATCATCATATCTGATGTTAAAAATCAAGAGTTTTGTTATTAAGAAATGTTCTATTTTATCAGTTCTAAATATCCTTACATTTATTTTTAATGGCTGATCCTGTATTTTAATATTGTACCAGAGGGGAAATATTCACTCTCTCTCCATATTTAGAATCATGAATCCAGACAGTCTGAAATAATCATAAATAATTATTCATAAAATGTATATGTCACAGGGATTCTGGGCAGTTTACAACTGTTAACATTTAAGAACAAAAAAAATCAGCACAAGAGAAAAGAACAATAATTGCAAAGAAAACAAAGTCAGAAATGAACACAAAGGAAGAAAGGGGCATCAATTACCCTTGCCAAAAGGCAGGCTGAAGAGCCAGGTGTTTAGTAGTCTTCAAAATATCAGTCAGGTGGGAACTGTTTTTTTTTGGGGGGGAGAACTTGAGTCAACTTTGCTACAGCAAAGGCGCAATTCCAGGGACCAAGTAAATGGCATTGTTTAATCGATGGAACTGCACCCTGCCAACTTTGACTGAAGTGATTAGATAAAACAAGTCCATGTGAGAGAGATACTTTTTAAAAAAAATTTGGGAGAGAATATAGAATACTGGAATACATATGTATACACAGTGCTTTTTTTGTAAAAAAAAAAAAAAAGGTGCTGGAACTCACACGTCATGCAACCCGCCTTGCCTACCCTACAAGGTTCCATCCAAAAAAGGTGCCGGACTCCATTTTGGGCGTTCTATGACAAAAAAAGCCCTGCATATACATATGCATTTAAAATAAATGATTTGTCTTATGAATTCCATTATTAAAATTTCCTAATGTTGATCTCTCGCTATACTGTACTGATAAAATTGTCCTTTCTATATACATGAACTTTTCTCTAATAATATTTTATATGATACATTTTCATAATCTTATCTATTCTTGGTTCCTATAGCTCAGACATGTCAAACACAAGGCCCAGGGGCCAGATACAGCCCACGAAGTGGTTTCATGTGGCCCACGAAACCATCCTGGAAACAGTGAGGGAACAGCCCCTGCTGCCTTGGCCCTGGCCTGCCGGGAGACAATATATAATTCTGTGGTGGCCATCTATGCTGAAACGCATTCAGTCTTAGCTCCACATGGCCGTCTGGAAACAGCAAGGAACCAGCCCCTGGGTGCATGGTGCATTTCTTCATTCCTCATGAAGGGTGACACCTCCTCAGTTGCATTTCTTGCCTGTTTTTCTCCAACCCTCATCTCAAATATTTTCCCACCACTCTGTACTTAGGAAGGAAGGAAAGAAGGAAAGCACCCCCCCCCCCGCATGGCCTGAGAGGAACAGTGAGGCTCCTCCAGTGAGCCATGCCTTGGCACTTGCCCTGGTCCCACCCCCTTCTGCCAGAGACCCTCAAATCTGTCCCACTCCTGCCCAGGTCCCCACAGGCACCCTTGAAGCGAATGATATAGAGCTGGCCACGCCCACCCAGAAGGCCACACCCACTCCATTTATGCCCACCCAGTAGGCCACACCCACCCAGCCTCCCCGAAGGCAACCGCAATGCTGATGTGGCCCTCAATGAAATTGAGTTTGACACCCCTGCTTCTTTATTCAACTGATTTAAATATAACCTCTGGACCCTTAGCCAACTAGCATAGTCTCTCAAACTTTTCTCTATGAAAATTATGGAAATAAAGATTGTTCATTTTTTCATTCCTTCAAAATCAGTTCCTCAACAATCTGTACATCAGGAGATACAACTTCCTGAATGTTAAACATATATTTAGACTTGAAAATATCATAACATTGTATATGAGTAGACAGTCTATTTTTAAAATACTATTTTAGTTTTGATGGTCTTCTAAACGAGAGTCAGCTCAAGTTTGTGACAGACTATATCTTGGTAAGAGCAAATAGTTATTTTCTGAGCATTTCCATTTTATTTTAGTTTTTAAAATAAGGATACACTTTATATTGCGTCTTTATTTTAAAAAAACATCCCTGAGTGAAATTAAGTACTGCTGCATACATATTTAAGCTATTGAGCTTCAATATTTGAATCTCCAAAGACCTATGCAAGAGTCCTTTTCGTTGATTTCAGCTCGGAATTCTTTTACCATCATTCCAGATATTCTTTTCACTAAACAAAATCAGCTAGCCATGCCTGACCATACCTGTAAGTGGATCATAAGTTTTCTAACAGACAGGAAGCAGCAAGTGAAGCCAGGCTAAATCACATCCGATACCTGGACAATTAGCACAGCGGGCCCCCAGGGCTGTGTGCTCTCTCCACTTGTCTTCTCTCTATATATCAATGACTGCATCTCAAAAGATCCCTCTGTTTAAGTACTGAAGTTTGCAAATGATATAATAGTGATTGGCCTCATTCGAGACAATGACGAATCTGCATACAGACGAGAGATTGAACAACTAGCCTTGTGGTGCAGCCAGAACAATCTTGAACTGAACGCACTCAAAACTGTAGAAATGACAGTAGGCTTTAGGCGAAACCCTACTATTCTACAACCTCTTACAATACCAGACAACACAGTATCAACAGTAGAGATCTTCAAGTTTCTAGGTTCTATAATATCTCAAGATTTCAAGTGGACACCTAATATCAAAAATGTCATCAAAAAAGCCAACAATGTTCTTCCTGTGCCAACTCAGAAAGCTCAGACTGCCCAAGGAGCTGCTGATACAGTTCTACAAAGCAATTATTGAGTCTGTCATTTGCACCTTTATAACTGTCTGATTTGGCACTGCAACCAAACAAGACAGACACAGACTTCAGCTGGTAGTTAGAACTGCAGAAAAAAACAATTGCTACCAGCCTGCCTTCCACTGAGGACCTGTATACTGCACGAGCCAGAAAGAGGGCTATGAAAATATCTATGGACCCCTCACATCCTGGACATAAACTATTTCAACTTCTTCCTTCAAGATGATGCTATAGAGCATTGCATGCCAAAACAACTAGACACAAGGACGGTTTTTCCTCCCATGCCGTCATTCTGCTTAACAACTAATTCCTACAACATTGTCAAACTACTTAGTAAAGCTGTATTACTATTATTCTCATCTTTCCTATTATGTATTCTTATCTTCTTAGGACTATAACTTTGTTGCTTGTATTTTACAATTTATATTGTTTTTAGTATCCTAGTATGATTTATGTTGTTTGCTTAGCTAGTAGCCTATGACTATCACTAAGTTTTACATCTTATGATTTATGATGAAGTGTTCTATTTTATGATTTATGATTAATGTATTTTTTGTTTTTTATGATCATGATTTGTCACTATTACTTGTATGTGCATTGAGAGCTTATGCACCAGAGACAAATTTCTTGTGTGTCAAACCACACTTGGCCAATAAAGAATTCTAAAGAATTGTAATTCAAGCAGCTAGAATCTCTTCCCTTAGAATTTGATAACTCTGAATAAAAAATCTAATTAGCATGGCAAGATATTGACTGGATAGTTATCATAGCTATCTTTAATTTTTTTACTTATCTGACCCAGCCCACAGCCATGGAGGCTGCTGCTAGATGAAGTAGCATTTCGGCTGATTATGCACCATCAAGTCAATGTTGACTCTAAGGAACCACAGAGTTAGATTTTCTCCAGAAGGATTTGTTCATAATCTTGCTTGTCAAGTCTTCCAACTGTGCACTGGTCACTACTGTAACTGAGCCTATCCACTTTGGTTCTGGTCACTTTCTTTCCATCTTTTATTGCATTATAGACTTTTCCAGAGAGCTAAGTCTTTGATTATTGTGAAATAAATAATTTGAGTCATTTTTTGCCTTGTCTCAATTCTTCGCCAACTAGAACTAATCTCTTTCATCAGGTCCTGTCCATCCTGTGGCTACCTGACTTGTATATTGCTTTTGCACTAGGACAATAAGAGGCTCTGAAATTGTCATTTTTCTAAGCACATTCCATAAGTTTACATGATCAATACCACTGTTGCCTTTCTATAATCAATGGAATACATATTGACTCTAGTATTCTTTGACTTTCTTAGGTATCCACCCTTCAACAAAAATAATGTTTCTTGCCTTTTTCTTAATATTTGGTTTCCTTCTTCCCATGTAGGGCTCTAATATGCATTGGATTATCCTAAGCATTATCTTGCTAACATAGGAATTAAGGATATTGTAAGAAATTTTGCACACCCGTTAACTGCAATTTGTTGGCCACTGTGTCATTCTCCAAATTTGTTGGTTAAAAACTGTACCAAGTCTTCTTTTGCTTGCCATATTTCTATAAATATTCTATCATTGTGGTTTCCCAAATTGATAATGACAGAATGCTAATCTAAAGCCATCTTAGAGGTCTTTGTATATTATTACAGGTCTTTGTAAATAGGGAATAATTTCAAATATATCTTGGATGTTAACATCTCTATTGTATAGAGTTTCAGGATACTTCTTCCATTTTTCTTTGATCTTTTTTGAATCAATCACTATCTGTCCATTAGTGTCCTTTAGAATCCCAATTAGTAACACAAACCTTCTTCTAACTTTAGAGATCTTTTGAAAGACGTTAGGTCTTTTTACAGCTTTCTTGTTAAGTTGTTACAACTTGTTTAATTTCTCTCTGAGATTTTTTTTTTTAATCCTTCTTGGCTTTGGCTTCTTTTCTCCTCTCTTCTTGGCAATTTAAATTGTTTGTTCTGAGATCCACTTTGTTTTCTTCTGTTTCTTTGTCTTTGGCAGTCTGTTTTCAGATTCATGTTTAATGATTTCCTTAAGTTTCTCTGATTCTCTATCAATAAGATTTGGGATTTCAAAGTGATTCCTGATATTCTCCTTGAAAATGGTGGATATGTTATGCTCCAAGCATTATTTAGAAAATTTCTTCTTCAATTTCAGCTTAACTTGTAATTTGCATATGACCAATTTGTGCTCTATTCTGCATTCAGTCCCTGGCTGTTATAACTGAGTATTTCTATTTCCTTCCACCAATAATGTTGTCTATTTGCTTTCTATACAGATAATCCTTGACTTACAACCGTTTAACAACTCTTCAAAGTTATAACAGCACTGAAAACAGTGACTTACAACCAGTCCCTGCATTAAGGATTATCACAGCATCCCCAAGGGCACATGATCAAAATTTGGGTTTTTGGCAACCAGCATGTATTTGTAAGGATTACAGTGTCCCAGAATTGCCATTTGTGACATTTTCAGATGGCTTCCAACAAGTAAAGTCAATGAGGGAAACCAGAATCTCTTAACAACTGTGTAAATCATTTAACAACAGCAGTGATATGCTTAACAACCATTGCAAAACAGGTCATAAAATCAGTAATGCCTCACTTAACAACCAGCTTGCTTGGTAACCTGTCTTGCATACAGGTGTCATTTTAGTTATTTGATGACTGTTACTAATTCAGAAATAATGGAGTGGTAGAAACTGTTAAGTTATTTGCCTGTGAGTTACCAGCTGTGGTGGTACAGTCATTAAAGTGCAGTATTTCAGGCTAATTCAGCCCACAGCCAAAAGTTCAATCCTGAGGGGAATCAAGGTTGACTCTGCCTTCTATCCTTCGGAGATCAGTAAAATGAGGAACTGTAAATGGTTCAGAGACTGCTACAAAGCCTTATGGAGTAGTATATAAATCTAAGCACTAGTGCTAGTGATTAATTTTAATTTCCTGAGCTAATATTAGGTTCCTTCTTGATATTTCCAACTTTGGCATTCCAGCTTTAATTGATACTATTCAATCTTTGATTGCATTATAGGCAAGTATTATTCTTGCTATTACCTTCATAATTATAAAAACACAGTTCTTTTTTTAAAATGTCCTGAGTAGTAAATATTGTTAATTTCTAAGATTAAGTATCCAATTCCAGTCTATCTCAGTTCACTGATGCCTAAGATGTAAATGCATAGTAGATTCATTTCACCTTTCACAGGGTTGAACATATTCACGCTTCTTATATTCTATGTTCTCATTGCAATTCTGTGTTTGCAGTTTCATGTTTTCTTTCCCTGCATGGTAACATCAGCAACTAGACATCTCATAGGCTTAAATCTAGCTGTTTCATAAACACCATCAGTACTCCAAAAGAGTTTCAGATCTACCTAAGAAGCATGTTGGGTTCAATCTGATCTGAGGAGCTTATCATTTAGAATTTTATCATCAATATTTCATATTTTCTATTAATGTGGGGTTTTGGGGTAAAGTAGAGGAGTACCATTGCATTCTCCCACCCAGTATGAAATTATGCCTTTGCTGTTATCAGTTAAGTGATTTTGTGGGGGGGGAGGGGGTTGTTTTGTTTTTGCTAAAAATAACAATGTATCTTTAATGGTTAACCTTTCATCTACAATATACTGATCACTAACAATTTTTCCAACTTCTCTTTCCACTTACCGATATTCTATCCTTGTATCAATAGGATATTTTTACTTGTCAGTTCTCTTTTAAAAATGATTATTATTATCAAGCATCATCCTAAATCCCTGCTTCCTAGTATAGATGCCTGCTTGCTTTAACTGAGCAGCTAGGATGATCTTCATGGCTTGGGATTATGCATTCTAGGCAAACATTCCAGGCAATCTTTGTCTATCCCTCCCTCCACCCCAATGTGACAGCAAGACTATGGAAATGGGGTAGTATACAGTGTTACTGAAACCAAAAAATGTGGATCTGGGCCATTTCTGATGGTAGCCACTAACAAAGTATTTCCCTATTTTTACATTTGTTAAAATATTAGGTTGATGAACAAATAAATAGCATCTTTTCCTTCTATTTTAAGATCTCTATTTGTTCCTAATATCTATTTCTGCATGCTTTAATCAATTACTATTTTTTTTCCTATCTGTCCTGGGTTTTTCCTCTACATTGGCTGATTCTCACAACACATTCTAAAACATTCGAAGATGCATGACATCCATTTTTGTACTGCTACATTGCTACTTTTTCAGAAAATCTTCTGTTCCACATTTAATAATTCTACCTTTCAATAATGCTTTCCTCTAATTAATAGTTAACTATCCTATAATTATATGGATCACTTCTAGATCTCTTTTTAAAAATCATTGTTCCAGTGGCTGCTTTCCAACTCCATTATAGAGGCTGATTTGAGAGATAATTTGCATATTACTGTTATTTGCATATTAGCATATCAGCAATTTCACATTTGAGTTCTTTCCTTTTACTCTCAAGAGATTATCATATAAATCAGGTGACTTGTTAATTTGTAATTTTCCAATAAATTCTAGAATATCTTTTGTCACCTGTATGTTATCCAGCACTTGGGACACCTTATCTGTAAAAGCTATTTCAGGTATAAGGCATTATGCTACTTTTCACTGTGGAGAAAAACGTAAATAATTAATTCAGGGTTCCTGAGATCCACCTCTTCTCTTTTAGCATTTCTGTATCATCTGACAGTCAGATGCCTTTCTGGCAAATTTCTAATATTATTGTTATAATTGCTATGAGTTTTTATTACAATCTTTTATCAAATCTGCATGATAATGTCACTTCATGTTATTCTTTAGATAGTTCTAGTTTTCTTTATCCACCTCCAAATCAATGAAGAGATCAGAGTAATATCATTTTTTTAATCTTATTATCAACTTTGAGTGACTTTGTGGGGAAAAAAATCGATTAGACCTTAACTGTCCTTTACCCTGTAGCAATTCAAAGTTAGGTGTAGGTCTATACATATATTGTATGTAGCATGTTTAAAGGTGTGTTATGTATGTGTACACTTTGTGAGCAAGCAACTAAATTTCATTTTTAATGTGTGCCGTTTTGCTCACAGTAGAAAATAACAATAAAGATTATTTATTTATTTATTTAGATAGATAGATAGATAGATAGATAGATAGATAGATAGATAGATAGATAGATAGATAGATAGATAGATATCATCTATCTAAAGTAAGATGCTTGTCATCCTTTATTCGGATTTTGCATCCAGAAATAAAACTCTCCCATTGTTTCTCTACAGTTTGCAAGATTAAAGGACACAAATTTGTGAGGTAGATACAAGGTGGTCTTCAATTTATAACCATGGGTTTAGGGACTGTTCAAAGTTACAGTGGCATTGAAATAAGTGACTTGTAACTTGTCCTCACACTTATGATCATCGTAGCATCCCCACAATCGTGTGATCAAAATTTGGGCATTTGGCAACCATCATGTATTTACAATAGTTGCAGTGCTCTGGGTTCATATGTATGCCATTTGTGACTTTCCCAGTGGGCTTCCAACAAGCAAAGTCAATGGGGAAGCTGGATTAGTGATTCACTTAATAACTATGGTAATTTGCTTAAAAACTATGGTAAAAAGTTCAAAATCTGGTGCAACTCACTTAATAAACATCTTGCTTGGCAACAGAAATTCTGCTCTCAAATATGGTCCTAAATTGAGAACTACCAGTGATAACATCTAAAATAAATGTTGAAATAAAATTTAAAATAACTTGGTAACTTTAAAGGAATGTGCTGAAGTAAGAGAATGCTATTTAACAGCCACAAATGCAAAGTTAGGAAGCCTAAATCAAATGCCCAAGTGTAGGTTGATTATTTGTGCCTTGGCAATAATATCTGTACGAAAGTTTTTGTTATACTACTTGACTACATATCACATACTGTCTTAGGCAGCAGTAAAAGTGAATGCAACTCAAGCAAATATAACTTTAAACTGCAGCATCAGAAATAGAGTTTACATATCACAGAAATCACTGTTATGCTTCATTCTGCTTTGAACAGAATTTTAGACCCTTTGAGGTATAAAATATGTCTCCGATCATTTCACTTTGAAACAAGTTCAAAAAAGGGTAATGAGGTCATCTGGGGATTAGAAACTAACTCCAGCAAGGGAGACTGAAGGACCAATGAGAAGTGTGAGATGAGATGATAGAAGGAGCAGTCTGGTTGTGCCCTTCTTGCCCTTGGCTCTCTTTCCTTTGGATTTGGAGGCTGCTACATTAGACCAACCACATTCACACTCCAGATATCAAAGGAAAAGCCTTCCAGATTTGGATGGGGGTGTGTGGGAGGCAGGGAAGAAGAGGAAAGAGTCACAGGTGACAAATGAGGAATACAAAAGATGCCCAGGACAAAACAGGATTGGTCAATGTGCTGAATTGGAGTCAGCATACACAGGGAGGGATGGAGGGGAAGAAGAGCTAATTCAGAAGCATGAGCAGCTACCAATGGAATTTTGTCAACTTCTCCAGCAGCAAAACAACCAAATAGTATTGGTAACATTTTTTCCCTTACCAACCAGATATTGAAAGCCCCTGCAGCAACTGAAGTCAGGCTTTTGCCTGCCAGTGAATTTAATACACCAATTGATTATGTCCACTTATTTCAGATCTTGTGCTTTTTTCAATCAAATAAGCTAGGATTAGGGTTGTCAATCAGTAGTTGACACCTCTGCAAATTTACATTCCCTCAACAAAATCACAACAAGATTATTATATTCATGACAAATAAAAACTTTTGGGATGTGAAATTTCAACACTAGTGACAACCAAAAAAGAAACAAGTTTACTTATGGGTTCATAACAATAAACTCATAGGATACTCATGGAAGATATACAGAAAATAGGATTTCGAAAGAAATATAAAGATAGATAGGAATTAGAAGAAAAGTTATTTATCTCCCATTTTGTTTGAAAAGAAATTGTTAGTTTTGCAAAACCTGCAACAAAGGAGAAAAGTTGACTGTCATATTTCCCAAATGATCACACTATCATTAACTACAAATATGTGAAAGGATGTCACAAAGAAAAATATCAAGCCCCATGCCCTCTTTCCTTTTCAGAAATTATCAATAATTCCTGTTTTTCTTCAAAATATGATATTAAAGAATAGAAAACAATTATTTAATTAGAATGAAATCCATCTAACCTAGAAACATTGATCTGGGTCTGCACCACATATGGACCACCGAGCAATCTTGTGTGGTTTGCCAGCATTTGTTAAAAATTCACCAGCACCAGGATGGATCCCCTGCTGCCATCACCATCCCTTCAGGCCTCACCACCAGCAGCAGCAGCTCAGAACTGCTTCCACTTTGCTAGCTGCCAAATTGTTGATAAGTGTCCCAGTTATTCTTTTGTAGCCCAAAATTATTTTTAATTTGTTATTGTGGTCCTTTTCCTTCTACAAGTTCTGCTAGCCTGATATATTATATAATGAATAGTAGTATTACTTGACTTTAGAGCTTTTTTCCAGTTACACTCCTTTGAAAGAATATAGCTATTTTGCACTAGATATACACTGAAATTTATTTTAAAAGAAATTGTGGCTTTGAAAAGGCTGACATAAAAATATGTCATCAAGCTAAGAGGTACAATTTCCTTTTTTGAAGCTTAACATTTATTAATATCAGCAACTATAATCCTTGTTTCCCACACACCATTCCAAGGCAAGTTCTATTCAGGTCTTTGAAACCTCCAAGTATGGGAGGGAGACTAGGACATGTATGGTCTCTCCCATCCACTTAAAATCCTATCCTCATGTCAACATGAGGAAGCTGTGATAGAAAGATGTGAGGATAGTTTTCATATGTTTGAAATGGAGCTGTAATATAAATGGAGCAGCAGTTAATAAATAAATATAGAACAATAATTGAAACATAAAGAAGCCAGCTCATGAACATCAGCCTGGTTGTTGCAAACATTTTAAAAGAACTTTGTCAGGGTGTACATGCATGGCAGTTTTTCAAAATATGGTTTTAGAACTTGTCTCCTCAGCTTCTTTTTCCAGACAGCCTCAAGGAGAATATGTGCTAAACAATAGGTTAAAAAAGAGGCAGAAAATAATTATTTCTTATATTTTTATATTTCCCAGGAAAGAAAGATCTCTACATATTCACAGTATAGAACAATAAACTTGTTAGAGTACAGTAAAACATGTACTGATTCAGAGGATTTTAAACATTAATATAGAACTGAAACCAGAAGTTTTACTCTTGGGACTGAGGGATAAATAGTTGGGGAAAAAGTCATAGAACTTCGTTTTTGTTGTTGATAACTGCAGTGAGATATTGTATGTGCAAAAATGGAAAGATCTGGCAATACCTACAACAGAAATGCTTGGTGAAGATGTTGCAGCAGATCTTGCTGAAATGGTCAAGTTGATAATACCTTTGTTTACCACTGACCATAAACTGCTTAAGAACTATTTGCATAAAACAGAAAAAAATGAACTTATGATCTATTGTTTTGACCATTAGATAGGATAGTTTATAGAAAGAAGAGAGTCACAATATAATTTTAGAGAAAGAATTACATTAAATCTACAATTGCATTAATAACTGCTGTAAAGAAAATCAGAATATATTTTTTCTTTGTATTCTTGTTTTCTTTTTGCACATCAGGTTTCTCTTTTCCCTCTTCCTTTTTTCCCTTCTTACTCTATTTTAGTTGGTATCAATATTTAGTCTTATTTTTAAAGCTTCCAATAAAATAATATTTTAAAAATATAGTAAAACATAGGAGAACGCCAAGAACCAAACTTGCAATTTAAAAAGAACCAAAGAACTAAAATCTATTGCAGAGGAAAGATTTAAAAAATATGCACAACTTTTAAAAGGGAAAGATTAAAAAACCATGGAAGAATTTAAAAGGAAGGCACCAGAAGATGAATTAAAAAACAGCAACAAATAATCAGTAAGTGGGATTTCTAAGGACAGCAGACCTTTACTACTAGAGCATCTCCACTGAATATCCCACTGATTAGCTAAATAAGAAGCTACTAAAATATAAGATAATTGCCACCGAAGACCTTGCTGATGAAAGGAGCAGTTAAGCAGCATGACAGATTGCTTGCATGTAGCATGCTTTAAGGAAACACTCAGTAACAAAACAGGAAGAGAAAGACCAAGGAAGGGCACATACTTTGAAGTGTAATTTTATGAGTATGATCTAACTTATGATTCCATATCAAATGACAATTCACGTTTAAACATCTTGAGTGTTCACTTTGACACTACTTCATTTCTATCTAAGAGCCAATTATATTACTCTATAATTGATATCAAAAGCAGTTTGTGAAATACCTGCTAGTGTTCATTTTAAGCTATTATTGCCAGAAGTATTTAATAGACCGGGAAATATCCTTAACTCACAACATTCATGTTAACATATTGAAGCACAATAAAGTAAGTCAAGGACAAAGGAGACAAACTGAAATAATGGGCACTGATGAATGGTTAAAAAAATGATTATTCTAAATCAGGGGTCCCCAACATATGGTTCGTGGCCTAGTACCAGGCCATGGCATGTTGGCCACCAGGCCCGGGAATAGCTGGCAAGCCCCCCCCCCCACTCACAGTAGCACCACCACACGGGCACTAGTGGCCCCATTTGTGCATGCACGTGGGCTCCAGCGGCCCACTTGAGCATCTGCACGGGCGCTGGTGCACACACCGCGGGTGTGTGTGATCCGGTTGTGCATGTGTGCACACACTAGAGCTGCCATAATGCACACACCTATTTGTGTATGCACATGCGAGGCTGCATGCATGCAAATTTTCCTGCTGCTCCCTTTCCTTCGAGGCTGCCAAACCAGAAAGGTTATGGAGCTCTGTTCTAAACATTAGCCTTTGAAACAACTAAAAAGGAATGATGGACTACATGCATTAAACAGCCTGAGATTTTAGATTTCTATTATTTTGAAAATGCTACAGAATACTTCCTTAGTCTTCACAATAATTAAATTTCATATGAAAATACGGAACAAACCTAAAGTGTTGTTTCTCAAGGTTAAATTACTTAAATTGGGGTTTTGTTTTTTTTATGGCCACTTTTTATTATTTATCAACTAAACAGTAAGCACTTGTGCATTGCACTAAGTCTGCCACATGTTATTATGAAATGGGATGAACCCACATGAATAGAGTGAACTGGGAATTTCTGGCTACCATGAAAAGGGTTCTAAATCCTGAACCTATATCTCAACACTCCTGAGAAGAGCTAATATGGTGATGATGGCACCAATCCTTTATCTCCTCTTTGCCTTAGTCTTCTACAAAGGTCATGGCAATCTTTCTTTCTTCTTTCCATAGTTGACTAGTTGGGAAGCCATGTATTCAATGGTCCCTTTCCCCTGAATGGAGGCCACTGAGATTTTAAGAATATAAGACTTTATTTTGTATATCAAGATCAGAAACCATGAAAGGGATCCAAAGGCAAAATAACTGCTTCTGAAGAGACTGATTAAGTGAGTTGTTTCCTTAGCCCAGAATCTCTGAAAATGTCCAAAGGCTAAGAGATCACAGTCATAAAATAAAATAAAATGTACGTCATATCTATCAAAGCTTCATTAATGTCTAATTTGCCAATAATGCCCTGATCTGCAAGCCAGATTTCTGTGAGTTTGGACTTCTTTTCTTACTTAGTTTTCAGCCAATCTCAAAAGAGCAAAAGCAAATCCTTTTTTAAAAATAAAAAAAAATCCTGGAAAAGTCCTATTCCTGACTGACTCTTCAGCATTTGCTTTCATTGTATTTTGGGTATCTGTGCCCATGTCCCCGGTTGACAAGTTGGATTTTTCTTGGATACTGTCAGTATCTGAATCTCTTAGAATGTAATTTCATCCCATTCAATACATATTACTTCCAAATAAGGAAGATTTAAGAAAAATGCAATGTAAAGAGTAAAAAAAAGCCACTATCTGCAACAAAACAATTCAGAGTTTGATATGTACCAATTTTGTAAAAGATCGTTTCTGATATTGTGTTTTACATATTGTACTTATATGGTACAAGTTGATTGTCATTGGCTGTTGAAAACAAAGGCCCCCCAAAAGTAACGTACTGTATGCACCTTTCCCTTTGAAAAGCAAGGCAGTAAAATGTGACAAAAAATAGACAAATTTAAAGTTTATAAAAAAATGTTTCAGTGGCTCAGTTTATATATGCTACAAAGCTTCAATATCTTTTACTTAATTAAACAATTAATATACCACTTTTTATCATTATTTTAATTTTTTTATAAATTGCTTTGATACGAAAAAAATAAATCCTTACAGAACTTGTCAATAAAAGTGTAACTGGAAGTCAATATTTTTAATTATCTGGATTACAAAATGGAAAGCTATGCCCAGTATCTAAACTAAAAGAAATGTAGAGTTAGGAATAATTCCAGGACAATTACCAAATAAGTCCTCTTCCTTCAACAGAGGCATTGGGCAATGATACTGATTTTGTACACTTTTACCATAAGAAAGGGAGCATATTAAGAATATTTTATTAGTGCATATAAATCCTTAGGAAGACAGATGACTCAAGAAAATTGCAAGGGACAATGTAAATACCTACCTAATTTCAGAGCAGAGGATGTCACTTCAATCTCTCCACCAATAGGTTGAAATGCCGCTAGTTGGGCAGCTACATCAGTCTCAAAGGCATCTGGGCTGTTGCCTTCTGTTAAACTACCATTGGTGTCATCAGATTTGGGGAATGCATCTTGTTCGTCATACACAGCAATCAACTGTAAAATAAAGCAATATATTATAAAGCATTCAGAGTTAGAATAGGATTCCTCTAAGGAGGCATACTGCCATATTACTATTTCATTCATATCAATAGTGGGCTATAAGCTCATTGGAGTTTTCTATCTTCCCCTTCTTTTCTGTTACTCTTCCCCAAAACTCAGGAGATATTCTTAAACAACATTTATTAGCCCAATCCCTAGGGACATGTGATTTTATGTTATCTTACAATCAAGCAACTAGTAAAATCATTGAATACCACTCCACAAATGAAGGAAAGGGTCCCCATTCATCAAGATAGGAGCAAAATCAGATTAGGACAGGCAAATAGGATAAGAGATAAACAGTTAACAAAACCACACTGATCTGTTTTTACATAAAACAATATGCAATTCTCCCCAAGAAAGGAACTCCATAGGCATAGCATTACTACAGAGAAAACACTGCTCCCTAAAATCGCTCATAGGTGTTAGGGTCACAAGATACAACAGTGGATGCTGTTAGGATGCATGGGTCTCAAGACCAGCACCTTGAAATGTCTAAAACTAGGTAATCTGTGAAATGATGTCACAAGACACAGAGAAAGATACGTTAAGATTTCTAAAATAGAACACTAAAAGATGTACACATACTCCAAACACAAAAGACAGAGAGGGACAGAACACACCAACATATATGAAACAATATTAATTAAAAAATCAAATACTGAAAAATGTTCACACACAATTCAAGTTACAACATTTATTAAGAGTAAACAATTATTTTTTAATCATATATAATGAGATTGTATTAAAAAAACAAGGAACTGATCCAAATAATATTTCATATTTTTGCTACAAATCTAATTGAAACAATTGTTACAGGGGAAGAGTAACCTGTGACACAAATAATGCTAAAACACAACTCCTTAACACTTCTTCAAACTGGACATGTTGCCTGGAATTTAAAGTCCAGTAATCCTATTCTTCTGATATAAAAGAGAGAAATTGATTTTTTAATCACCTAAAGCAGGGGTGTCAAACTCAATTTCATTGAGGGCCGCAACAGCATTGCAGTTACCCTGAGGGGGGCCGGGTGGGTTTGGCCAGGGTGGGTGCGGCCTACTGGGTGCGCATGAATGGAGTGAGTGTGGCCTATAGAGTGGGCATGGCCAGCTCTACACTGGTCGCTTCAAGGGTGCCTGTGGGGGCCTGGGCGGGACAGATCTGAGGGTCTCTGGCAGAAGGGGGGGACCAGGGCAAGTGCCAAGGTATGGTCCACTGGAGGAGCCTCACT
Source organism: Crotalus tigris (assembly GCF_016545835.1). Lineage (NCBI taxonomy): Eukaryota > Metazoa > Chordata > Lepidosauria > Squamata > Viperidae > Crotalus > Crotalus tigris. Next base: position 49,374 of record NW_024097731.1, read on the forward strand.
GTTCCTCTCAGGCCATGGGGGGAGCTTATGGAGCTAAGACTGAATGTGCTTCAGCATAGATGGCCACAAAATTGTACATTGGCTCCCGGCCAGCCTGGGCCAGGGCCAAGGCAGAGGGGGCCGTTCCCTCACTGTTTCCAGGATGGCTTCATGGGCCACATGAAACCACTTCGCGGGCTGCATCCGGCCCCCGGGCCTTGTGTTTGACATGTCTGACCTAAAGGTATATTAATAACATCAAGATATATTGTTCTATATGCAAACTAGGGAAGTTAGAGCTAAGAAATTCATACAGTCTACACTATTATTCATTTTTTTCTATAAGGCCTTCTCTTCTCTGTCAAGGGGTAGTACCCCAAATTAGCTTACAATTAATATAAGCAAAAAAGGAATTAAAACATAAATTCTAACTGCTATAGTCTGGATCTTTCTGCTGGTCAGTAACAAAAGTAATATAAATAATATTAATTCAATATATGATGGAATATAAAAATTCATTTATAAATGAAGTAATCATGAAGATTTTGCATGGAAGCTAGATTATTTTGAAATAATGAACCACACAGTGTCTTTAAAATACGAAGCAAATCACATTAATCTCTCATTATTAGGACAATCCAAAGATAC